>NW_005308803.1:0-823 GCF_000412655.1 Myotis brandtii
TCTTACCTGGCCATTGCAAATATCTAGAACATATACAAGAATACAGATGAATTCAAAATGAATCGAAAATTGTCAATATAACAGATAATTATAAACTCTTCTCATATAGACCTTTTTCATACCTCATTCAGAAGCAATCCACCTTATATTATGTACAAGTCCAACCTCTTGTGTGATAAAAAGAAACACACAAGAAGATGAGATAACCATGTTACAAGCAATAAATTGAAGGAAGTGTGGCAAGTGATGATTAAAGATGCTACTATTATTTATGAGAGAAAAGAAAATATAGTTGACACCTACAGGAGACTGTAATGAGGGAAATACAAACAATATAAAAAAAGATGCAAGAATTCAAGAACAGAAATCTGACATCATTCAATGAAAGGACAATCAGCTGGGCACATCTCAGCTCTTGAGAAATGTTATAATGTTATCCAGTGGTCACAATGGCAATGCTAAGATATACAAAAGAAGATTAAACTTGTTCAGGGAAGCAAGCATATTTTTAAATTATTTTATAAATATTTCTACCCTTAAATATCATTTTTGTTTATTTGTTTTTTAGTTTTTAAATTAGATTTTCTTTTATTGTAGTGGTAAAAACATATAACATAATATTTACCGATTATTTTTAAGTTTATAGTTCACTACGTTAAGTATATTCACATTGTTACAATACAGGTCTCCAGAACTTTTTCATCTTCAGAACTGAAACTCTATACCCATGAAATACTTATCCTTCTCTCCCTCTCCTTCCAACCTCTGGTAACCACCCTTCTACTCTCTGTTTCTATGAATTTGACTACTCTAGGTACCTCAT
>NW_005308804.1:0-823 GCF_000412655.1 Myotis brandtii
GCTGATAAGCTGCATAGACTGGCTGCAACCACTGACTACTGACCTCCAACAACTGTGGAAGATCAGCTGTGCAGAGTCCCACCCAACAGGGGAGGCTGGGCTCTGGTGCCTGCTAAATCCACCCCTAAAATGTGTCACTTATAGAGGTGATTGGATGATGGTGCTTTGACCTGGTCTGTAGCAGTCCACTGAGTACACTGGCTCTGGGGCCTCCTGGAAGGTACAGGCCAAGGTCAGCTTCTGCCTGTGTTCTTCCCAGGGCCACCTAGCTCAAGTAATATGCAGATGGCTGCTACTTTGCTGGCCTTTGAGGTGCCCAGGCAAGGCCAAGCTGCAAACCAAGCTGACTGTTGCTAGTACTGGGCCTGGAGCCATACCTATTAGCAAAAGGTATGGGGATGCTGAGAACAGATGCTTGCTTCTTTGAGAGATTTTAGGAAAATCTGAAGCACGAGTCAAGAATGGCCATATGCATGAAAAAGCCACTGAAAACTGCTTGGATGGGCCAAAATTTGGGTGGGGCAGGGCATCAGGGAATCTCCAGGGTGGGGCAAATAGTGTGAGCAGGTTGATGGAGTCTCAGAATGGAATCCACCTGCTTGTTTGTGGGGGCAGGTCTCACCAAAGGAATGATGGCCTCTGCCAGCACTTCTGTCTGAGAAAAGGCTGATCCCCAATCTCTTGCCCTGATGTTGGACAATTCAGTTCCTCCCTGTATGCCTTTTGAGCTACTGCCACAGCATTGGATTTCTGAGCAAGTGAGTCCGAGTATGTCCATGCCCAGGCCCTTTAAGAGGAACTGCCTGGGACTCCAGTAGCCCTC
>NW_005308805.1:0-823 GCF_000412655.1 Myotis brandtii
TCCTCAGGTGAGGATTAACCAAAAAAAAAAAAAAAGGAAGAAGAAAGAAAGAAAACAAAAACAATGAAAGGTGAATCAGAAAGTGTGTCCAAAAAGAGGCCAGGTGGCTCTTGTCTCAGTCCTTAACTTTCCCCGGCTGCTGTGGCCCTGGAGACCGGGACGTGAAGTGGGGGGCAGAGTGAAGCTGAGGGAGGCAGCAGAGGAGGACCAGTAGGGGGAGCACCCCCTCTCCCTATCTCCCCCTACCCCCTGTATCCACTCAGGTTATCCTTGGGTCCTCAGACACCTGACTCCACCAGGATTCAAGACCTCCCCCTAAGGGTATGAGCAGAAGCAAGGAAGCTCTGGCCACATTAAGGCCTGGGCTGGAGGGGGCGACGGGAATAGAGAAATAAGAAGAAATCAGATGAAAGGTGGCAGAGTAGAAGGGACAGAGGAGCAGGAGTCAATATCTGGCTGGAAGGAGCCTTAGAGATGAAAGAGACCTTGAAGCCTAAACTCTTTTGGCTTTTATAGCAATTCCTCCTCTGACCACACTTACTAGTAAGAGGGGAAAGTACTTCTAAACTGGGCCAGCAGCACCCTCTAGTGGCCACTGGGAGGAAAGCCTCAAAGGGCCCAGAACCTCCCTGACACACCCACCTGCCCGCACATCCTAAAGCCTGGCAGGTCCATTTGGCCATCAGCTTCCAGGAAATTTCTCCTCAGCCTCTATCCCCACCCTCCGACCCCAGAGTGTATCATCATGATGAGAGGCTCAGAGATCAGCATCTCTATGTACAGTTAGTCATAGTTTGATTAGAAGCAAGGAACTACCCTTTTG
>NW_005308806.1:0-823 GCF_000412655.1 Myotis brandtii
TATATGTTGCTGGTAGAAATGTAAACCTGAACATCCATTCTGGGTGGCGCTTTATCAATAAACAAAATAGCAATTCCACTTTTAGGAATTTAACCTTGGAAAATAATCATGGATGTGTGCAAACATTTAGCTACAGGGATATTCATGACCCCAATCATAGAAGGGAAAAGCAAGAACTAATGTCAATGTCCATCAGTAAGGGATTAGTAAAATTATGTTATATTCATACCAGGTATATTGTGTAGCTGTCACAATTTCGTAGAACATTTATGATGGAAGAACAATTATGACACATTACTTAAAAAGATTGTAAAAAGCATTTTTAAAAAGTACACAGACAATAAAAGACTGATGAACACATAAAAAAGTTAACAATGTTATATCTAAGAGGTGGGATTATGGAGAATTTTGCTTTCTTTGTTTTGTTTAACTATTGTATAACCAACATTTTATAATATAAAAACTTACATTTCATTCCTCAAGTGAACTTTTTAATACAGTATATCCCAAGGACACAAAATTCTGGAGTAGAAAGAGGTCTTATAAAAGCTCTATCCCCAGGAAAAATGAAGTGCAAAAAAGAAGGGACTTGCTTAAAATCACAGGGCTGCTCGATGGAACGGCCTACCCCTGGTTTGTAGCCCAAAGCTATTTCTACTCTAAGGCTTATCTCTACCACTGTTTGTATTTTTTGATTTAAAGATTTTTAAATTATTATTGACTTTTAGAGAGAGAGGGAGAGGGAGAGAGGAACATCAATGTGAGAGAGAAACACTGATCAGCTGTCTCCTGCATGCTCCCTACCGGGGATTGAGCCTGCAAC
>NW_005308807.1:0-823 GCF_000412655.1 Myotis brandtii
CGCTCTATCCACTGAGCCAAACTGGTCAGGGCATGATAAGTTTCTTAAGAAAAAAAATCCCTGTCCACTTCAGTCTTAAATCTCCTGAGTATGTTACACTGAGTAGATGGTTAACATTTATTTGTTGAATTGATGTATTTTATATATTTTTCTTACAACTAAAGGAGTCAGTGATTTCTTGGATAAGAAATAATTCAAAGACATTTTCTAACAAAATAATAGAGTTCAAGAAATTTCCTCTTAATAAATTCACATATTGAGCAGTTTAAGATAAACACACCCATAACTGGTTAGAATTTTCAGTCACTTTATAACAAGTATAGTCTATATATTTAGCTATAATTTTTAAGTATTAATTGTCAAATTCACTTAATGCAAAGTATAGAGAGATCGTTTTATAATAGTATTTTTCATTTACTGCCACTTTTCTCACCTTTGAGTCTGAAGCTCATCCTTTTGTCATTCATCCTTATTGGATATGTTTATTGTCCTTCTCTTTGGGCAAACAAGTTGAACAAAAAACTATAATTTAGTCAACCATAGAACACATTCTTTCTTGTGCTTAGAGAACTCACACCATCTTTCTGTTACATTATTCCTACAGGATTTCATAAAGTGACAGACCAACAACCAACAATATCTGCAAGTGCCTTCCTTGAATCCATAGAATTAGTATGATTTACTACTGGCATTGGACTAATCTCTGATTTGTCAAAATTTTCAAAGCTTTTCTTGTTTCTCCATCTAGTGGTCAATAACATTCATTGAAATGAAAAACCAGGCAAGAATGATCTTAAATGTGAGTGAAAGGTGATAAAACATT
>NW_005308808.1:0-823 GCF_000412655.1 Myotis brandtii
CGTAGGAAAGGAAGGGGCTTAACAGTGTTTCTGGTTCCTCCCCTCCTGGGTGAGCCCTGCTTCACTCACCCAGATGTGTGGAGTATGATTTTCAAATAGTTCAACACACATACCCATCCCAGACATACATTCAAAGAGCAAAACAAAACAAAACAAAAAAAACACCCTTTTTCAGAGGCCTTTCTATCTTCCTTGCAGAGCACTTCTTTTACTTTCTAATGACCCTTCTACTCCAATCTCTTCCTTCATCACCCCTAATTCACATCTCACCCAAGGTCTTCCCCAGTGCGGTATGTCCTAAATAAATACATAATCCATTTCTAGTTCCTTCTACTCTCCTCCCCCAGCCCCTTGAAAAACCTCTGGGTGTCCCATGATCAAGAGGTGTTAGGAGAAAAGCTGTGAGGTTAAACCATTTCACACTAATATGTGAATTGCTGAGTCTCTTGACTTTCCCAGGGATATTTACATTTGAGAGGAGTCACTTACATAACAAGTGAAATCTAACCGTAGGCGTTTCTTGTGAAGGCATCCAAAAATGGGAGAGCAGAACAGCACTAACTTCCCCAGTTTGGGGGTGAGGATGGTGTCATCACCCCTTCATCCCAGACACACCAATTGTTCAAACACATAGTTAATGAGAAAACATTTATTTTCAAAAGCCCCCTATGAGTTCTTGTTGTTCCCTCCCCAAGCTCTGACCTTCTGCTAGTCCCACTTGAAGGCAGGTAGGAGCGCTCTGAGCCTTTAACAGAGACAATGTGATTTTTGCATATTCGTCTAGGTCAGTGAAGGCGAACCTATGACATGCGTGTCAGAGGTG
>NW_005308809.1:0-823 GCF_000412655.1 Myotis brandtii
TAAAAGGAAATAATGTTTTCAGACATCTCAGAAACAAGGATACATTGTATTTTTGAAGTTTACAATCTTGTTTGTTTTTTAACAATATATACATGAGTTACATTAATTTTCTCAACATTTCTTCAACCAAACTTCCATTGAGCCCTGTTCAAGCCATTTTGGTATCTTCATTTTTTTCAAACTAATATCTGACAGTTTTCTATGTCAATTTATTTAAAATTTTTTAAATAAATTAACTTCCAAATACAATTTAAATATATATAAAAGTCATTCCTTGGGAAAATATAGGGTAAAATGCTTTGTTGCTCTACTCAAAATGCACACAATAGTGATACCTAAACACATGTAAAAGAGTAATTTTGTGTATAATGTCTAAAACAGATGAAAAGTCCCAAGGTAAAATACATGTGAAAGATTTATAGCGCATCTAATATTGAGAAAACAGAGGAAAATATTACTACCATGAACACAGAAATACTGGATAAAATTTAATAAATATTCATTGGAATCAATAGCTAAAATCATTGCAAACTCATAAATAGGAGATATCAGAATTATTCAACTCTTAGTAGAGCAATAATGTCTAAAATGACTTGTGGGTGCTCAGAAGATTATAGTCTGGGGATGGGAATAGGAGATTGCATTATGGATCACAAAGGTTTAGGTTTAAAGTCTCAGGATTAGTAGAGAATTTGAAATGACATAATAACTGCACATGCAATGACAGTTTGAATTAGAAAACCATGCTAGTATAAGTATATAAATCCTTGGTTTATCTCTTCTTATCCACCCATCCCCACATCAAGGTATGTCAGTCTGTTCC
>NW_005308810.1:0-823 GCF_000412655.1 Myotis brandtii
TTTTTTCAAACTTCTTGAAATGGATGCTTAGCTTACTGTCTTATTTTTTTTTTTACATTTTTTCATCTAATTTCTAATATATGCATTTTAAACCTATACATATCCCTCTAAACATTGGTTTAACTGTATTATTTGTTTTTTTTACTTCTTTCAGATTTACATATTTTTTATTTACATACTCTTTTATTAATTTGTTAAAAAATAGACAAACTTAACTATTCTTCTAGTGGTTTCACTAGAGTTCACAACATTCATTCTTCACTTTTCAAATGTTATTATAGACTGGCACTTGATCCTCTTCCAAGATAGTGCAAAGACCTTAGAATACCTTAGCTTTATGTATTTCCCTGCCAATGTACATGTCATTATTGTTGTATGATTTTTGTATTTTTTAACTCAACAATGCGATAGCATTGTTGTTGCTGTTGTTTTATTCAGTTCATATTGATGTTTACCCATATATTCATAATTTTATTCCTTTTTGTTCCACTCTGCATCTCTAAGTTTCCATCTGGAATAATTTATGTTTTCCATGAATAATATCCTTTAGTATTTCCACCAGTGTGAATCTGTTGTTGACAAATACTTTTCCTTTATTTGTGTGGAAATGACTTTGTTTCAGATTTTCTCATGAAAAAGAACTTTTTGTTAGAAATAGAGTTCATAATTGTAATTATTTTCTTTCAGCACTTTAAAGGTATAATTCAGTTGTTTCTTGTGAAGAGTCAGCCAGCAGTCCAATTGTTGAAATTTGTAGTAATCTGACTCCCATGCCTCCTTCATTCTGGGTTCATTTAAGAGTTTCTCTTTGTCTTTGGTTGTC
>NW_005308811.1:0-823 GCF_000412655.1 Myotis brandtii
CCCAAATTACAGTCTTAGGTTCTGCTTCCAGAGAACCTGACCCCAGATCCTACATGTATGACAGGAGAGAGCCTTCTTCATAAGCCCACAGGGACCTCTACCTCAGAACTCTACTGACGCTGCAGAAGATTAATAAGGGCTTTCCACCTTCCTGAAGCCACCCACTTCGTCACCGGCAGTTTTTCTCATAATCTGCTATTAATCTAAGCAGAATACACTGTCTAAAGTGGCCCCATCCATTTAAGAGTTAGCAAGCCACTAACTGATAAGGTGGACGTGACCTCAGGCAGAAACAAACCTTTAATTATAGTAGCACAAAGACATCGGGCCAAACTGCCCCACCCACACGCAGTGGAAATAATGAGCAGGTGATTTTCTGAGAGGCCTAAAAATGGATCCTGCACGAAGGCTGGGAAAGAAAAGAGCCATATAACTTTTTATGTACCAAATCTCAGGATCAATTTCAGGGATTGTTGTGTGGGAGGCCCTTGTTGCAGGTCCTCAGTGCGCTGCCTAACCTTCAGTTAAACTAAAAACAAAGCAAAACAAAGCACAGTCCCACCGTGCCTAATACTCCCCAGATGACTTTAAATGAATACACAGAGACTATTAGCAGAACATGATGTTTTTCTTTCTTTCCTGTTTTTATTTTTTTAAAGGGGCATTCTTCAAATTCATTGTGACATTGCAGTGCCTGCTGATACGATGAGGTATAATGGGGTCTCTCTCCCTCTGCTATTGTTACAGAACAGAAAGAGTTCATCTACCCAGAGCTAGCAGAACCAAACACTAGACACTGAGAACTGCAGTGGAGAAATATTGG
>NW_005308812.1:0-823 GCF_000412655.1 Myotis brandtii
TCCTTAAGACCCTTTCCTTCTCTTTCCTTACTCTTCCATCCAGAAAATCTAATTATTTATGGAAATGATTCCCAGATATAATTCTTAATTTCTGCTCCTAGTTCCCTCACTGCAATAACAAACTCAACATTTCTATATTTTTTACATCTCAGCCTTACCGTTTCTTAACAAAAATTAGACTTACCTATATTTTTTCTTATTTATTTACATTTTTAAAACTAGTTCCCAAATCTCAGTGTGTTTTTTGCATTACATATTATCCTGTCTGTTCTTATTGCCACCACCCTGGTTCAAACCTTTTATATTCCCGACCTGGACTGCCAGAGCCACCACTCACGTCTTGTCTTTCCCCACTCATATTTATCCACCCTCTGCACTGTGGTTAGATTTGTCTACTCAGAAAACTCCTGAGATCTTCTCAGCCAGTAGAAATTCTAATCTCTAGTTTAAGGTCCATTTGAAATGCCACTTTTCCTGTGGCATTTTTCTTGGCATATACACTTCTTATAATATCTCTCTCCTTTTATACCCCATAAAAGTTTGCGTATGTGTGTTTTAATGTCACTTGTCTTACCCCTACAGCTATTTATATGAAAAAGCACATAGAAAAGAAGTTCAAAACTTTTCAACACACCAATATGACAGAAATGAATCTAAGTCTCCCATGATTATAGTTGTCATTTTTTGTTTAGATAAACTTTCAACAAGAGTATTAATTTGTGTTTATTTTTAAACTTTCTTTTAATTCTGATTCATTGTTTTTTATTTTATATTTTGTTAATCCTCCCCAAAAATATTTTTCCATTGATTTTTAGAGAGAGTG
>NW_005308813.1:0-823 GCF_000412655.1 Myotis brandtii
TGTATGCATATATGTTCTTTAGCTAATCCCTTCACGTTCTTTATCCAGTCTGCATAATTTCTAATTTTAAGACAAATGATAAAGTGATTAATAAATAGCAATTATTGCCTTCTTATGTGTTTATTTTTTCTTTGTAGATAAGTCATAGCCATTTGCCTTTGGCAGCTGTTCTGTTAAAGTGTCTTGGGTGCCCCAGGCTTACATTTAAAGTCAGGGAAACAACATACAATATTCAAAGTCAATAGAAGTAAACATCTCCAGTTCAACAATGTGGAACCGATGGTCATTATCAGAATGAAAAATTACAAAATAAAGTTTCTAAAGATATTTGGAACACTAAGCATTCTGCATAATAATCCATAATAGGATGAGTAGTCAGTGTTCCATAGAATATCTGCTTTAAAATTTGCTGGTGGTACTTTATTTTTAGAACCTGATTCAGTGTGGTTTGGGACAGGCCAGATGTTAGTCCAATTTCTAGTTCTCTATCATTAAAGCTACAGATATAATAAAAAGAGAACTTCTTAGCTTGAAAGAATGAACTCATTGAAATGGCCCTGCGCACATTATAAGACATAAGGAGTACAGAAATGTTAACAGGATAAAGATAAAAGTACCAATATTTTTCTCTAGCACTAGGATTCCTCCCAGCATCTCAGTGCACCATCTTGAAAATCCCTGAGGTAAACAAACCACGTTTTAGGACTGCTTAACTAACAGGTCAACTTTGTGCTATTCCAGATGATCTGGAGAGATGTCGGAACTTGCATTTGTTATTACTACTAGTACATGCCTAAGCTCAGGTCTGCATTCATTTTTTTTT
>NW_005308814.1:0-823 GCF_000412655.1 Myotis brandtii
AGGAGTACAAATGATTCCACTGTAAAGAGCATTAAGATCTCATCATGTTCCTGCCCTCAATGCTTTCTCATAAACCAAAAGAAAGTGAAACTGTTGACAAATGATGAATAATAATTGCATAGCTCTCTCTGTATATATGGTATTGATGTATATAATACATAAATCAAAACCTACATATGAATATTACATGTAACAGACATATAGATATTGATATAAGTAATATGTTTTACATAAAACGTTACATAGAGAGCTACATTATTTGTACATATGTACACTATATAATATATATTTGTGTGTGTGTGTATTTTGACACAAGAAAATTTATCTGTGAATCATTATTTTACAAAAAGTTATTTTGTAGGATTTTGGCCTAATATTTAGTTTTTCTAAATTCCTCTTGATGATTAACCTAAAATATAAGGTTAGTGAAACTCTTTAGGCTACTTCTTTCTATAACCACACGGTGGCAGCAAAGGATAAGAGCACATGCACAGAGCCACTGCTCCACAAGGAAAAAAAACAGAAACCTCTAAACACTGCCACAGAACAAGTACACAATTACAGAACAGTCACAGAATATAAAACTGATTTATAGTCTATGGATTTTTCCAAACCTTAACTGCATTTCAATTCAAATTTCTTGTTTTTTATTCTAATGGTTCAACAGTGTACCTATGTAATGCTTCAATAATGTAGCCCTCAGAAGTTACTATGTTAACTATACCTCACCTTAGCCATACATTAAGATTTGTACTTTAAAAGTAGTTCCACATTCTTAGTCATCCATCCCATCATTTACAACTTTTCTCTACATATACGTTTA
>NW_005308815.1:0-823 GCF_000412655.1 Myotis brandtii
CAAATGTCTCCTTTTTATGACTCCAGTCTTACTGGGTTAGAATCTACCTTCATGACTAACTCTTTTTAACTTAATTACCTCTGTAAGACCCATTTCCAAACAAGATCAAAATCTGAAGTACTGGAGGCTAAAACTTCAACGTGTCTTCTTGGAGGACACAATTCAATTCAGAACACCAATATTTTTATATAGAAGATTCTCAAATCAAAAATAGCCCAGAGAAATATAAAGAGCACTAAGATATACCAAGTGGCCGTAGACCAAACCAATCACAGCCCACCCTGTCTTTAGTAAGACCTCTATGGTTATCCTAATAGAATTCCTTGTCTGGTGAAAACTATTCCTAGAAAGATTAAAGGCATGGTTTCATCACAGCCGAATGTACCAAAATACCCATAATTAAGTATATATAGGGAGGCATGTCTATAAAAGAGTTATCATGTGGCTTCTGCACTAACTAAAATAAAATGCTTTGAATTTTTAAGTTACTGAGAGAACTTTATTGGAAAAGCACTCCAGTCTGGAATAAAAGAGAATGAGATTAAGATAAAAGACTTCTGGCACCCAAATTTCTACATAAGAAGGGAATTGAGAAAGCGGCTCAATTGCCAAAAGGGAAATGCTATTAAAAAAAACTTTTCCAGTAAAACCATGCAGGATAATTAAAGAAACTTCCAAAATGCAGCATATTGAATTGTAGAGAAAAATGGTCTTGGAAGCCACTACTAAGAAGCTTGAAGAAGGTGTGTTACCTAAAGCCAGGATGGGGAGACCAGACAATAGCTGTTTGTGGGGAAGCATGAGACTTGGTTGGAAAGTTTGT
>NW_005308816.1:0-823 GCF_000412655.1 Myotis brandtii
TGCGGTGTACTGTTCTATGAGTTTTGACAAATGGGTAGTCATGTATCTTTCATCCAGTGCCATATAGATCAGTTTTATCACCCTAAAATATTCCCTGTGTGTCCCTTTGTATCATTCCCTCCCAACCCCTGACAAATACTGATTTGTTTTCCATCTTTGTCATTTTTCCTAACAAGAATGTTAAGTAAACAGAATCATACAATATGTAGGTTTTTAGATCTGGCATCTTTGACTCAGAAACATGCATTTAAGTTTCATTTATGTTGTGTGCATCAATAGTTTCTTCCATTTTACCACTGAAAAGTATCCAGCAACTCAAATACCAACTTTGTTTACCTATTCACCTGTGAAGGACAATTTGATTATTTCCAGTTTGAGACAATTATGCATAAAGCCGCTATGTTAAGACTATGTTTAGGTCTATAGGAAATTTCCAAACTCTCGTCTCCAGGTCCCTCCCCAGTATCATTTTACATTACAACTAGCAAGGAATGTGAATGCCTGTTGCACTAAATCTTCACCAGATTTTCATTTTCTGGATTTTAGCTATTCTAGTAGGTACATAGTGATTTCTCATTGTAGTTTTACAGTATTCCCCTAATGATAGTTGATGCTGAACATATTTTCCTATGCTTATTTGCTATTTGTATATCTTCTTTGGTGAAAATACATATTTCCATATATATATATATGCAAAAGTGGGCTTACATCTGATGAAATGATAAATAATATAGTAATTGCTGGAGGCTAAGTCTAACGGGTCATAATAAATGCGAGAAGTCCTCTAAAGGTTGAATGGACTCTTTCAGCAGGGCTGAAAATC
>NW_005308817.1:0-823 GCF_000412655.1 Myotis brandtii
AAAAAGGGCCATGATTTCTGGGACTTTCTGTTTGGTAAGAATTGGCAGAACCCTAAAGTGGTCCCTCCTCATTTCTAGCCATTTTGACAAATACTACCTTTATCCTCAAAGAAATCCATACAGAACTGCTTACATTTTTTTTCTGCACAATCTCTCTATAGCAGCCTTTGAATCCTAGAGTGTATCTCTGCAATCCCATTTCTCAGCTAAAACTCTAAGTGTAGGTTCAGATACAGAAAAAAAATTAAATTATTCTCTCACCAATTAATTTAATGGTGAGAGATTTGACTCACTGCTCAGAGGCCTGGATTGTTGACACAATCCTGCCCTTATTATGTGATTCCAAGAAGTAAAAAAAAAAAGAAAACCCAACAATCTGGGCCTCTCATCTCATTTATATAATAAGAATGTTGCACCAAATCATATCTAAGGCCAGAGACAAATCTAGGTTTTATGAGGACTGAAAGATATACAAATTGGTGGTCCTTTAAAATAAAGAGGAATTCAAAATTATAAACACAAAGTTAGACATACAAGAGAAAAATTATATATAGCAAGAAATAACAAATTACTAATTTTAAAAAGATGACAAGTACCACAGACAGTACAAAATAGAGAAAAATAAAATAATATTTTTATGAATAACTGCCTTTCACATCTCTATAATACTTATTTCCCTACATATTTTGGCTGCATAGTCTTGAATGACTCTTCATTTGACAACAGTTTGGGGATATTGTCTATACAGAGAAGAGAAAGTCAAATCAGTCTGATCCTCTTACAGGGTTGATCAAAATTTGTTTGTATAATTTACAGTTTATTG
>NW_005308818.1:0-823 GCF_000412655.1 Myotis brandtii
GGTGTGCTTCCTCGCAGGCCTCGGCCCCGGATCCAGGCCCTCTGCCCCCCGCCTCGGAGCAGCAGCTCCACAAGGCTGGGGGGGAAGAACTTTGGTGCAGCCAAGGCTCTAGCTGCAGGAACCCCCCTGACGACCGGAATCGCGGCCTCTAATCCAGTGCGAGTCCCTCCTGTGTCCCCTCTGCCAGTCCTTGAGGAGAGAGACCCTTCTTGCCGCCCAGAGCCCGGGAAGCCTCAAGCTGGGGCCCTGGTCCCAGCATGTCAGCCCTCTCCTGTGTATAGGGCTGTGCCCTCTCCCCGTGGGCATGGCGGAGCTCAGGCCGGTTCCGGGGGGGCGGGAGACCCCTCAGGGGGAGCTGCGGCCGGAGGCGGTGCCGGATGAAGGCCCTCGGAGCCCGGTCGCAGAGGAGCCCCGCGGAGACGGCAGCAGTAGCAGTGAGGCCAAGGTGTTTCCAGGGGAGGAGGAAGAGCTGGATCCTAGGATACAGGTGAGAGGCCGACGGGAGAGTCCGGGGTGCCAGCTTCCTGAAGAGCTGGCAGGTGAGGGCACGGGGCAGGACGGGAAAGCAAGCTTGTCCACACACCGGTGCAGTGCAGGGAGAAGCGCTAAGATTAGCTTGTGGCGGGAGAGCCAAGAAAGGCCCCGAATGCCTGGGGTGGTTGCTGAAGCCTCAGAAGAAGGGAAGGGACATGGAGGAGGCACACTTCCGGTCAGTGCAGCGCAGAATTGTTCTTTCCAAATAAGCAGCAGGCTGTGAGCTCGGACTTGGGTGGCTGGGACGCGAGAGGAGGTGACTGAGATTGGGATGTTGTCATCAGTGCCT
>NW_005308819.1:0-823 GCF_000412655.1 Myotis brandtii
GATGGGGTGGTCATAATAATCTGGCCACTCAGTGTAGCACCTGTAATACAGTATTGGACTTAGTTGCTTCCATGGCTGTCTCTCTCTGCTAGATTGTAAGATACTGGAATGCAAGGGTCATTCACCATAGTCTTCTAGCAGGGTGCTCAGCACATGAAAGGCATTCAGTTGTTAAGAAATAATATCCAAAACATAGAAATAAGGCAAAGGATGACTGCAAGTCCCTTCGGAATCATACCAGAGCATTATCTAACAGGCTCTCCAAAGACTTCAATTCTCTAAGAAAGTGTACCTTTTTTTGAGTCTTGGTAGGGATGCATGATTGTTGCCAGGTAGAAGAGATAACCCAAAGGATGCAGTCTTAATACTTTGTAGGATATTAACCTGTTTTGTATCTAATCTAGCCAACATATTTCAGCATCTGGCTTCAGTACCTACACGTATTCAGTCTTTTGAATACTCTGAACTAGCGTTATCGTCCTGCTGCTTCCTTCATGAAGGAATTAAATAAATCTTTGACATGTGCTCACTTTATATTTGGGTGACCTGTCATGCTTTCAGTTTTTAAAAATTACACTTTGATAGTTTTGGACGCCCCACCAGGAGTCCACAGAGACTCACCTGTCAGAGCCAATTAAGTTGTGTTGCTTTGTGGACTGTTTAACGCATCTTTTCTTGGCTCCAGAATGAATCCCAAGTGGAAACAGAACTTTACTTTCATTAATTCTCTGATTCCATGTTTTTTATTTTGTTTCTGGTTCTTGGTCATCTGTTAGTTCTTTCACGATTTGGACTCTGTCCTTTCCCATAACTGGGTCCAGGG
>NW_005308820.1:0-823 GCF_000412655.1 Myotis brandtii
AGTAGACTATCCTACAGAGCCCAAGAGCATGTCGGTTCTTTCCTGCACCTAGACAGGAAGAAAGGTAGTGATCCCTGATTCCCTCAGCAGGAGGTAGAACATATGTGAGGCTCGCTCCAGAGGGCTCGGGACCAGGGCGATGGAGCCCCGATGATGGCCCACGCACAGTCCTCTGTCCTCTGCCTGCGGCAGCCATCCCTAACCAATCACGGTGCTCTTGGTCGGGTTGGAGGATGGTTTTATTTAGCTCACAACATGCTCCTTGGTTCCTCAGTGCATATAGCTTCCAGCAACAGGAAAGTCATGGGAGGTTTGGAAGGCCTGGAGGTCAAGGGAAAATTCCAATTGAGCCTTAAAACCACTTTCCCAACTCATTGGATTAAAAGTCAATTAGGTCATGTGATACAGTGTGGTACAATGTCCTCCTTCTCCTGGCACTGGTCACAAATGGCCAGTTTTGAGTTCTGAGCCCACATAGGACAGGAAAGGACAGGACAAGAGAGAGACTACATCTGTGCACCCTGTCCTTGCCAGCTTTGGGCCCAGCATGCCAATAGATGCAATCAGTACTAGGGCAAGGAATGATCCAGGCCATGATGTCAGCTCCACTCAGTGTCCAGCCCTCTTATTTTCCTGGAGTAATCTAATCAAAGACTCAGGACTATTTTTAACCGATTAGGAGGAAATCCTAGAACCAGAGGTGTGTTTTGAGGGGGGGAGGTGGTTGTTTTTGTATTTGTTTTTTTTTTTACCAGTTGTGCTATCAACAAGGTGCTACTACAAACACCTGCAATTATTCCAGAACATGAGCAAGTATCATTTG
>NW_005308821.1:0-823 GCF_000412655.1 Myotis brandtii
CAGTTTCTCTGTAGCTCTGCTACAGTTAAATCCCATCCCTGATTTTCAGCACAGACTGCAAGATTTAAAGGTCCCTTTACATTCTGCAAGGGAGACTTGTTGACGTTCATAGTGTGCCTTGAATTGGTAGCTAGCTAACCTGAGCCTGTCATTTTCTTTTGTCAAGATTTCTAAGTCTATTAAATAAAATGAGAAATTTACAATTATTGTCATTATCACGGGCCCCATACTGTTCAAGGGTACTGCCAGTGCATATTCCAGTACTTCGCTTCCTTTGGCTTCTTCCCTCAATCCACATAGGAAACCTTGATGGTTGTGATGCTACTGCATGCCAGGGGTCATTACCTTCCAACTTACCAACTCCTATGTGGACTTTATCTCTGTCTGACCACAAGAATTTGTTGACAGCTGTCTTGGTCTTGCATTCAGGATATTTATATTGGAAGCATGAAAGAGGGAAGGGAAGAAGCCAATCCAAAGGTAAATTGTGAGACACCGGGGCTCAGTCCTTCCAGGGACCGTTTGAGGAACTGTGTAAGATGAACCTCAGAGGGACTTACCTACTCCCTCTCATTCCCTCTTGACCAAGGTTTGCTCCCTGGTGTTAACTTCCTCCCACTACACAGATGACTATCTGTGTGGTCAGGATAGCTGGCCTGTAGGCATCTCTCATGGCTTGACAGTGACAGAGAAGCCTGGGGGCAGAAAGTGGGCAGTATATTTGGAGCAGTTGACATACTGTATGATCAGGTTACATCTGAGCATAGTTGATTGCGTCAGTAATGATGAATAAAACGTTAGGCAGAGAGGATGTGAACGGGGC
>NW_005308822.1:0-823 GCF_000412655.1 Myotis brandtii
GCAAGCTTGTAATTCAAACAACCTCAAGTTTTGAAATGTCACACTTGCGATGTGCTATAGACAGTCATTAATAATCATGAACGGCTTTTTAGGTTAAGATAAATGGCAGTTAATAAAAGATAGGAACTCCCATATGGACGGCAGGTGAATGACGCTGGAGCCCCGCTCCACAGCGGTAGCTGGACAGTGTGTGCCCTGAGTTCAGGTTTCTGCACTGGCTGTGACCTGCACAGGAGAGTCACCCCATTCGTGCTTGAATGGCTGCCCATTGATGAAAGGCAAGTTTGCTTTTTGGGTTCTGGATTTTGCAAGCTGGGCCCAACTTTACTTCCCTGCCCTCCTTTTCTACTATTCTACATTTTGGGCCACATTTCAAGCCACAGAAGTGCTGGACACAGTAGCGTGGATTCCCAAACAGGTCATAATTTTTTTTATGCCTCTATGACTTGCTCAAAACATTTTCCTCCCTCTTCTACTCAGCAGTGGCCAATGTAATTCTCAGAGCCCAGCTGATACAGCACCTCTGGAATTTGACTTCCCCCGAATCTCACATGATGAGCCGAGGTCTGAGTGATGAGAAGGGGCCAGACCTGTGAAGGGTGGGGAAGATGCTTCTTACCAGAGAGAGAAGTGAGTGTGAGGCCTGAGCTGGGAAGATGTGATAGGAAAGACAGCTTACGTGAGTCCGTAGTCAGGGCCATGGCTATCGCTCTTCTCTGTCTTCTAAACCCCATCCTTGGGACTATCTCTGCAGCCCAGCTGTGCTGAACACACACTCCTGACTTTTTTTTAAATTGATTTCAGAAAGGAAGGGAGAGGGATA
>NW_005308823.1:0-823 GCF_000412655.1 Myotis brandtii
ATTGATTTCAGAGAGGAAGGGAGAAGGAGAGAGAAATGGGGTTTTGTTTCCCCTTTCTTGCAAATGAGGAAACTGAGAGTCAGGGTTGGGCAGGGATGAAGGAGTTTTCCCAAGTTCAGACAGCTAACAAGAGGCAGAGCTGGGCTTTAACCAGGGCTGATGGGCTCCAGAGCTCATCTTTGACCCCTGGGAAAAGAAAAAAGGACTTTTTTTCATTTTTAAAATCATCCTTTGGAATTCAATTTTTACTAATAGGTATTCATGGTAACAGCATAGTGATGTTCTTTCTCCCTTTTGCTAGGAGGTCCTGTTATCTTCCTCTTTTCCTCCTACTCAGTCTCCCCGCATCCCCCTTCCCCATTAGCTGCCTGGAAAATCTTCCTCTTCCTTTCTTCGGCCTTCCCCACACTGACGCCATTTTGACCTTCTAGTGCCCTCTTCCCTGATGTGGTAAACTGTATGCAGACGGACAACCTGGAGCTGAAGAAGCTGGTGTACCTGTACTTGATGAACTATGCCAAGAGTCAGCCTGACATGGCCATCATGGCCGTCAACACCTTTGTGAAGGTGAGTAGGAGCTTGGTGAGAGGGAGGGGTATGGGTGCTCACTGTTCCATGTCTCCTTGATCTCCTGGGGTGAGGCGCTAGGGCCCTGAGTAGGAACACTCGGGCTCCTTTCCAGGCCCTCTGACTCCCAGCCAAGGGCTTCATCTTCCAGCAGAGGGCTCCCGCTCTCCAGAAAATCAGAGGGTGCAGCCCCTGCTAACTCATTCCATGGGGAGTTGCACACGCCTTGTTGATCCCTGCGTGCCACAGGGGTGAG
>NW_005308824.1:0-823 GCF_000412655.1 Myotis brandtii
GTCGGGACACTCGTAAGTCAAGGCCCCACTGTAGGTGACTTATAAGCAAAAACAACAACAACAACAAAAAACAGTAAAAGACTTGTTGGAACTTCTCAACAACATAAGATTTCAGGGGAAAATGGAGCAAGCAAATGTCTATAAAATTTGAACAGAATAAAAATGCTAACGTCCAAATAGTATACTGAACAAGCTGTTATTTAGATGAGAAGTCAGCCGAAGGGCATTCTAAATATGCAAAGAGGATTAACGCACCTTTATGAGAGTTTAACTCGGCCAGAGACGACGTCCTGGACCAGAGATTTAAATAAAACCTGAAAACCTTTCATTATCTTGGAACGGGAACATGTTTTCTTCCCCGTGACCCAGCAGCCAGACACCGCGAAGGAGAAAAATGAGCGATATTTCCATGCTAAACACAAACAAAACAAAACGTAATTACATATATGACAAAAGTGCTTAATATCTTATTACACACCAACGTTTTAACATCAACAAGAAAAGATACCCAGCCGAAAACAGCCACGTACATGAAAAGGCAGTTCATAAAGGAATCCCAAGTGTGTGTGGAGATTATATATATATATGTATTCTTACCAGTAATTACAAAATTTCAAAGTGAAACCATGCTTTTCACCAAGTAGCAACATTAAAAAACACAGACAATGCCCAGTGTCCCCGCAGGAATCCGAGTGTCCTGGTTGCAAGTCAGCAATAGCGTTGAGATTGTAAATGTCAGCCTCTCCCCTTCCAGAACTTTATGATTACGCAGCAACTGGACAGGCGTTTACAAGTATGTATGGTAGCGTTTTCCCATTCACAC
>NW_005308825.1:0-823 GCF_000412655.1 Myotis brandtii
AATTCAGATTGTTTGGCTAAGGAAGACTTACCAAGGAGGTTACTTTTGAGCTGAATATTAAGAAGGGTCTGGCCTAGCCAAGACCTGAGGGCAGAGTAGACTTACCCGCCTGAGGAAGGCAGGAAGGCCCGTGTGGCTGGAGCAGGGTAAGCTCCGGGGAGCTTAGGAGCCGGTGGGGCCTCGAAGCCCAAGGTCAGGATAGCACTGAAGCCAAGTTACCACCACAGCTGCTCAGAGTTCCTTTTTCAGTCTCTTTAGAATCAGGGCACGGACGACAGAGGAGCAGCCCGCATCCTCGTCTGTGACCTGATAGGACTGCGTGTCTTGCTGGTGAGGGCCCCGCGTGAAGCCCACGTGAACGGGGTGCGGTGTGACGGTGCTCAGCGCGGCATTCCTGTGTTCTCCCCGCAGCTCTTCCTTCCCTCCATGAGGAAGAAGCCGGCTCTGGCCGAGGGCAGCAGCCCCGAGGGCGACCTCCTCCAGGAGCACTGGCTGGTGGAGGACATGTTCATCTTCGAGAACGTGGGCTTCACCAAGGACGTGGGCAACATCAAGTTTCTGGTCTGCGCAGACTGTGAGATCGGACCCATCGGCTGGCATTGCCTCGATGACAAGAACAGTTTCTATGTGGCCTTGGAACGGGTTTCCCATGAGTAACTGAGGGGAGGGGGCCCAGCTGCACCCCCAAGTATGAGAGCGGCCCCTTTACAAGAACTGGTTTTTAACCTGGTGCAACGGTTCTGCTGCTGCATCTCTGTCCTAATTACGAGTGTGGGTACATCCAGCTGACCGGGCGGGGCCCACCCTGCTTCCTCAGAGCCTG
>NW_005308826.1:0-823 GCF_000412655.1 Myotis brandtii
CTCCTTTTCCCCCCATTGACCTCTCCTCGCCCACTCCCGCACCCCCAGCACTGGTCCTCAGACATCCCACTTTTATTGGTGATCTTCATCCCAGTACTACAGCAGTGATTCTCCCTCCAAAAACCACCTCTTTGATCCAACCAATGGATTAAGGGGTTAAAATAGCTTTTAAGGCCTACGACCTGAGCAGCACCTTTTCCCAGGCTGTTGTTGCAACTGAGAAAGACTGATGTAATTCTAGAAAAATTACTACATCTGTGACTGCAATAAGAATCTTTTTTGGGCTTTAGGTGATGTCACCAAGGAGGTTGTAAATGGCATCTGGAAGTAGGCACACAAAAAGTTTGCTCATGATACCAAAATATTTGCCAAGGATGAGGAGGTGGCAAACATCAACAAGGCTATGGTTGAGAATGCAAATAACTTTAACCTAAAGTGAATAAGGATGACATTGATCAGCTTCCGGTGGTGGTTCCAGAGGAATTGACTAATGGGGAGTTGTTGGAACGGGAACAGGAATGCACAGCTGAAGAAGAGACAAGAGGAAAGGAAACTGCAGGAGGTGAGAAAGAAGAACCTCCAAGAAAATTCACAGTGAAGGATTTGTAAGATGCTTTTTATAGACCTCAACGAGCTCCTTAAAAAGTTTGAAAACATAAACACCAACACCAAAAGGTTTTTGTTAATAAAGAGGAATAATCATGGTGCATTACTTGCTTATAAGTAAATCAATGATGATAAAAATAACAACTATCATGGACATATTTCTGGAAAGAGTGACACCACATCAGGCAGGTCCTCAAGAGTTGTTCCAGAAGGTGGC
>NW_005308827.1:0-823 GCF_000412655.1 Myotis brandtii
CCTGAAACTAACATAATATTGAATGTCAACTATAATTGAGAAATAAAGAAATATATTTTTTAAATCCCACAAATATATGTTAGAAATGGTATATGTGGTTGGGGAGAGGGGATTGATGACTCCGTTTCCCATCTGTGATGTCATTGTCATTGTCCTATCTGTAGGATGCCAATGCATTTCCTGTCACTCTCCTTTTGAGATGATTAGAACAAGTGCAAGAGTAAAGATAAGACAGAGTTGCTTCATTTCATAATAAGGCTTCACAATGGCCCAGATGCAAGGTGACCATGATATTGCATCTGGACAGAACAAGGAAACAATTAAGGAAGATTTAATCACAAGGTGTGAGGAGAAGACCAGCAGGAAGGCTTCTCAACTATAGTCAAAGATAGTAGGTGTGAACATAACGAATGGAAAATCGCTTGAGGGATCCATCAGGATTGGGATCAACAGTTTAGTTGACTAAAGGTTGGCAAACTTTTTATATTGAGGCCCACATAGTAAATAACTTAGGCTTTGTGGTGCACACAATGTCTTTTCAACTATTCAACCTTGTTATTATAGCATGTAATGAATGGCATGGCCATGTGCCAATAAAACTTTATTTAGAAAAGCACGTGGTGTGCCAGATTCGACCTGCTGGCCTTTGTTTGCTGACCTGGTCTAGTTTCTGAAAGAGTCAGGCTGGGTGGGGAGAAGCATAGATCTTGTCAAAGACAAACCAGAGTGGCTAGCAAGGACTTAGATTTTGAGTCACAGGATACTGAGTTAATTTCAGAACAGAATCAGTGGTAAGACAGATAAGGTGAGCTTATCTCACAGA
>NW_005308828.1:0-823 GCF_000412655.1 Myotis brandtii
AAACTCCCCAACCTTCTTGATGCTATGAGTGAGGCTCCTGCAACCAAAGAGGCTGGTGTGGGTTCATCTGGGGAACAAGCTGCTGAGCCCCTGGAGGGGGCGTGAGGAAGAGGAGGGTGTGGGCTGCTGCCCAGAGCCCGATGCCCTGTGGCCCAGCTCTGGGCTGGAGGCTGCTCTGACGGAGCCCTGAGGCACAAGTCTCACCCCCTTTGGGCCCCAGGGCTCATCTGAAAAGCAGGGGTGCTGACGGCTCTTTCCAAGATGTAGTGAGAATCCAATGTGAAAGGGTGTAGCAGATGGTTACGAACGATAACAAAGCGAAGGTTAATTATTTTGAGCTATGATTGTGGTTCTGCTTCTTCAGGGAATGAGTTGGGTGGTTTGGGGTGGGCAGGTCCACGTTGGTCATGTTTGGAGAATGTTTGACATTTGGGGTAGAAACGTGAGTGATCTCCCCACACCGAGCTCTCTGAGGCTCAGTTTCTCCACCTGAAAAGTAAGGATAATATTAGTACCAACCTTACTGGGCTGTGTGAGGATTACATGAGTTAACTGAGATGAGCTGTTGGCACCTAGTAAGAGTTTTACATAGATTAACTCTTTTCATCCTCACACAATCTAGTGAGGTAGGGACTATTATTGTCCTATATTACAGGGGAGGAAACAGACCGGATGGGTGAAGTGGTCAGCCAAAGACTGCAGAGCTAGTAAGTGACTAAGCTGGGATATGCAGCCAGGCAGTCTGTCTGAGACTCCGCATTTCTGGCCACTCTACATCCTGCCACTGTCTATACTGGGTGGGGAGGAAAGGGTGGCAAGGAAG
>NW_005308829.1:0-823 GCF_000412655.1 Myotis brandtii
AAGATTTAAAATAGACATTATCCTGGTCTAGATAAACAGATGATCCAACTAATTATAACATCTAATGTATACCAGCAATTAGTTGGCATATACAATATATAGTATGCCAACTAATTATAAAAAATAGAGGACTGTGAGGCAGAATTATAATATTGCAACAGATTGGAAAGAAAATTACTTCCTTAGGTCTATTGGGAAAGTTTTAAAAAGAAGTTGGACTTTAACGATTGATTAGAATTTTGAAAGTTAATGAAGAGGAGACAGGGCACAATGGGAATTCTTGGCAGAGTGACGTGAGCATGAACAAAATCTTGCCATCAGAAAAGCATGGCTTGTATTTAGAGAATCTCAGGTAGCCTGGTGCACCTCAATAAAAAGTAGTGCTACAGGAGGTGAGTAGTAATAGGAGATGAAGATTCAGAGTAGTTTAGAACTCAATTTGCAAGCCATTTTAAGGAATATGTACTTGTTTTACGATGTGGAAAGCCACTGAAGGATTTTGAGCAAGGTACCTACATAACCAGAAGCATAATTTGAAATATCCTTCCCTAGACAGGGTGGAGAATGGATTGGATCAGGAGAGGGTTGGGGTCTGAAGGAAGGGAGACCTACTAGAAGGTTATTTTAATAGACAGAGTAACCCTGACTTAGAGTAGTGGCAGAAAAAAGGAAAAGGGGGCATAAATCTGAGTTAAACCAGCAAGGTTTATAGCTAATCAGTTGAATGTGGACAATAAGAAAGCTGGAGGAGTTAAATTCTGAGATTTTAAAACTTGGTTTATTAAATAAATATTTAAATTCTTAGTTGAAACTGGGATTACAA
>NW_005308830.1:0-823 GCF_000412655.1 Myotis brandtii
ATAGAGAAAATAATTAAGAAAAGAGTGGGAACTGCCCTTTCTACTAAACTATGCAGTAAAAAGAATGGTCTATGTCTATCTAATTCACTAGTATACCTCTAGCACATAGAACAGTGCCTGGCATATAGTAGGAGCTGAGGAAAAGCAGAGTAAAAGAGTGATATGAGCCCTATTATTCACTTACATTAAATGCCTGATTATATTATTGCAAGATTCACAAACAATCCATGCAGTTTGCCAGCTGAGAGCTATGGAATATGCAATATAAATCCATGCAGTCCCTTGACTGTGGCTTGGTCCCACCTCATAGTTATCTGCTCCGCCTTTGATATTGATGATTGCTCCTGTGGCTGGCTGAGATTTCCAGGAGAACAACAACAAATATAGGCATACTCTTGTGCCTTTTGGGCCCCAATTCAGGTAGGAATGAGGGAACACTGGAAATATGAGGATCCAGCCTCCACACTTCCCAAGGAAAAACTCCCCTCCTATTTTCTCACCTGCACTCACCCTCCTCTTTCTACACAATCACCTCTCCCCACCTCCGTTAGATGATAACTTTAATCAGGGTCTGGGCAGAGAACCAACGTCAATTAGCTATCAATAATCAAGGTGTCTTGCTGTGTTTTACTTTTGGTAAATTGAATGAATATATAGCCAGAAGGTGACCTAGATAAATGAAGTTGTAGTTATAGCATATTTAATGGGATAAATGAAACTAGTATGCATTGGGGCAAAGGCTACTCCTAACAAGATTTGTGTGTGTGTGTGTTTTTCAAAGTGAGAGAGCTGAGAAAGAGCTCAAAGGAGAAGTTTAATTAAG
>NW_005308831.1:0-823 GCF_000412655.1 Myotis brandtii
AGAAGGCCAAGATTCGTTTGAGACTGTAAGTAGTTCTTGCTTTTTTCTCCTATGTAATGCCACTATTTCCTGATTTGGGTGTTCAATCGTTACATTAAGGTCTTTTATTAGTCATTTAACCCTGGGAAACACTAGATATTATTTATTGTACTTTACGTTACCTCCTCCACTCCATCTCCAAAATCTAAATTTCAAGTGATTAGGGTTTAGCAGAAACCCTCTGGGTGAAGAGCCAGCTTCTGAATTCTGAGTTTACTTACTCCCAAAGATCCCCTTTTTACTTTAAGCATGGCTTTTGCTGTTTCCCTATATTCTTGGTATCTTGGCAATGCATTTCTTTTTATTTATTTATTTTTCATTAAATTTATTGGGGTGACTGGTTAATAAGATTATATCATTTTCAAGTGTACAATTTTATTTAAAGTGACATTTTTCACATCTTATGTAGAATGTAACTGCTTCCTATGAAGGCGATCCACAGTATTTATCTAATCTGCCATGTTTTACAAAATAAAAATTCATATTTATTTGTATACCTATTTTTATACCAGATATGATTAGAATATGCTTATTAGAGGACCTGCATTAGAACCAATATAAAACATGCACATGTATAACTAAAATAAGAGAATAAATAAAATGTTAATTATATTTACAGCTAAAAATGTCATATAAGTAATTACTTTTTCAAAGTTTTGAAATAAAAACACTTAAATCAATCTTTATTCTTGTAACTACTGATATTTACCCTCATTGTACAGTTATGAATTAATTCTTCAACATGATTTCAGTTGATAAGACAGAGTACTTTCAAAGTGTTCTT
>NW_005308832.1:0-823 GCF_000412655.1 Myotis brandtii
GGAAGGCTTTCAAGCCATTTTCCTTGATTTATATTGAAAATCCAAATTATCCTAGTAAGCTGATAGGTAATACTTGAAGGTTTATCTTTCTGCTCTCTTGCCAAGATGCACTTAAATCTGTATCTCATAAAAAGAAATCCAGGCTGGGGGCATCTTGACTGTGTCAAAGTTTTCTTCCCCCCCCAACACATTGTGAAGTTCATGCTATTTGGTAATGCTCTGTACTTAATGCAATCAAATTTGTTGGGGCGCAGGGGGACCTAACAAAGTAGACATTTTAAAAAAGAATATTGTTCTTAAATTGCTGCTTCAGGGTAGTTCATTTCCAGCTGAACACTAAATACATCATTCAGCACAGGTGATAGTCTGCATTGTCAATAAAGCCATCGTCTGGAGATTTTATTTTCCTCCAGAAAAGACCAATTGCTGTGCCCTTTAAAGGTCTTTGGAGAAGGTTAGGGAAGATCCTGAAGAAAACCCAGTTTTCTTCATGACAGAGGTGTGGACACTTGCGCCACTCTGGTGTAGAGAGACATTTTAGTGGTAACAGGACCATTCCATTGATGAGCTCTAGGATCATAATAAAATAGCCATTTCATGTGCTATGGGAAGAAACTTGTCTGTTTACAAATATCAGAAGAAATCTTCCTGAATCAAAAATCAAAGGAATCACTCTTTTTTTTTCAAATGTTTTACATTCACTTTGTATTTAAGAGATAGTGTGGTCAAATACCATTAATTTTCATTTTCCTTTACCACTCTGCCTCAGGCTCTCTAAACTCTTTGGTCTAACCCAGGGGTGGGCAAACTTTTTGACTTGAGG
>NW_005308833.1:0-823 GCF_000412655.1 Myotis brandtii
CCCTGTTTAAAAAGTTTGAGGACCCCTGATTTAATGAATAGTCTGTCTGTAGCTGCCCAGATAGTACGTGAAGTGATGTGGTTGGGCTCAGAGCACAGACGTGTTTGCTGAAGAACAGCTGAGCAGCCTGGGATAAAGTTTTGTGAAGCAGGCCTTCGGCGACTCTGTTTGGAGCCATGGGCCAGTTTTTGAATTCTGATTCTGAGCCGTCCCTGAAGGCAGCATTGAGAAGAACTGAGCTCCTGAAGATGAGCCTGGGGCCTCCAAAAGGCAGCAGCACAGGCCTCCTGAGTGAGGGAGACACCAGGCCAAAGTCTGGGCTCTGCCCGGGCCAGATGGCCTCAGCTCAGGCTAGTTGTGCAACCCGTGATGAATATCATGCTGAAAGGTACGGCACGGCCCCAGGCCCCAGCTGCACTTTAATTAAACAGTGAAAATCCATCAAAGACTTGGCCTCCTTAGCGGGCCAGTTCTCCTGAGTCCCAGGTGAAGCCGGCTCTGGGCTGGCCACGGGCCAGCAGGAAGGTGGGCTGCAGGCCCTCCCGAGTCCCTGCCTAAAATCAACAGCCAGCGCTCGGCAGCCCAGCTTCCGACCCGATGCAAATGAAGTGTGGCATTTGGAGATGGTATTAAGTGTCCTAAATCAATATTCTAGAGACAGGGCCAGAACAATTAAAAGCCCTGGTTATTTCCTCCCCAGATTATTAGAATATATATGAGTATAAGTTTTTAAATTTACTTTTAAAACTCAGCAGATTGAGAAAGAGGAGGTCTGCTTGAGGATGCTCTAAGCACAGTTTATTCCATCCTCAGCATCTTTTCC
>NW_005308834.1:0-823 GCF_000412655.1 Myotis brandtii
GCCTTCTGAACAGCTGGGTCTGGAACAGTGACACTCTCTGCTTCCGTGTCAGCCTCTCCAACGGGACTCACAGCTTCTCCAGGCCAGGAACTTGCACGTTCATCTCAGGCAGCTGGGTCTGTGCCCTGCGGCCTCCGCCAGGGAGCCCCTCTTCCGGCAGCACCCAGAGGCTGCCAGGGTCCACTCACGAGGCAGCCCTCACTGCTCTCAAGTGGGCCCATGTGTTCCGTTCAGCTTCCCAAGAAGAGGACAAGCCTCCCCCCGCTTAGATTAACATGTGGGGAGCTGACACCCCGTTTCAAGCATGGCCTTGTCCCTGGGCTGCACAGATGAGTGACTCCAGTCTGCAGGCCCTTTGCACGCCCCTGTGCAATGGACTGACATCCCTCCGTGCCACTGGCTTACCAAGTGGGTTCCTTTTTGACCCTAAGAGCTGTTCAGAACCGCAGCCAGATGAACGAGGCTCACACAGCAAGGTCAAAGTGCACAGCCACCTTCCCACCCACCCGGTGCCGGCCACACAGTGGGGATCATGAATTTCTGAGCCACATGAACAACACGACACAGTAGCAAAGTGGGAGGATTTGTGCCCAGGACCTAGGATCTCTGGCTCCTCTGGGCAGGCACCCCACTGGCCCCTCACAGTTCCCTGCACCGAAGAGAACTCTGGGTCAGGAGAGGCTCGAGCGCTGAGGCCGAGCCTGGGGAGGAGAGTGTCTGTGCTCTCTTGGGCCCTTCCCCAGCCACAGGGGACAGGAGCAGGCTTTGCCACTGAGCAACTTCCAGCAGTAACCCAGCCACATCTCCCAAAATGACTCACGGG
>NW_005308835.1:0-823 GCF_000412655.1 Myotis brandtii
TGCTCCATACCTGTGGTGCCCTGGCTGGTGTTGCTCAGTGGCTAGTGCATTGGCTTACACACACCAAAGGGTCAAGACTTTGATTCCCAGCCCAGGAAGCCTTGCTGATTCTTCAGGGCTGCTGTAAGAGAAAGCATTAGTAAGGTACAAGGACGATATTAAATAGCATCTCTACTCCTCTTCAGGCCCTCGTCAGAACTCACCAAAGCCATTGATGTATGCAGCATTGTTTGATGAGCTTTGCTCCCAGGTTCTCCCTCCCCTGCCAGTGGGGCTGAAGCACAGTGAACGCCCCTGCTCTTCAAAGCAGTTAAGAGAAAAGGTTGGGCACCGGGCTGTCTGCATACTGAATGATGGCGAACAGACGACCCTCAGAGCCGGGTGTGATTTAGCACTGAAAGAATGCTTTGAGAAACCTGTTTTGTAATAACCAAAGGCCCAGTGGCTCAAACTGTACTGGAGTGGCCTGTCTCATTCAGAAGGCATTCCCACCTTCTGCTCTGTTTCTTGCTGTGCATGGTTATTGCTTAAGTGACTTGGCCAGTTTACTTAATTTCTTAGCCAGTCATTAGAAGTTGAAAAGAATTGGTGTATTTTCACTGAGAACTGATTTTTCTGTGACCCTAGGAGACCATAATTCACATCCTAATGTAGCTATGAGACCTAAATTTTCACAACTTTGTACTGTCTGTCCACTGAGAAAGTGTTGATGTGAATGTCCCCCAAAATACCTCTTCTTTCAAAAATGAACATTCAGGCCCTAGCTGGTTTGGCTTGGTAGATAGTCTGCAGACTGAAGGATCTCGGGTTCCATTCCAGTCAA
>NW_005308836.1:0-823 GCF_000412655.1 Myotis brandtii
TCCTACCTCTCCCACTGCCCTTCTTCCACATCCAGGGAACCTTGGTGACTACTCTTCCTTCTTACCACTCTCTTCCCATTGAGTCCAGAAGGCACAGAGCCATTACCTCCTCCCCTTTCCCTGAATAAGCAATCGTTTCTCTCTTCCAGTCTTCTTTCTGCTTAATGTCCCATTCAGGATCTGCAGTTGAGTGACCTAGTTACTCTAGTGTGTACCAAAGAGGTCTTCTTGTATGCTCTTAATGTCCCCTCTCATTCCAAAAACATACATATGAAATAACCAAGGATTAATTAGCCCATGATTCCATACTGATGGTCTGATATTAACTACTTACCCCTCAAAGCAGGTAAATCTCCAACTTTTGCAAGTGTCACCTAGTTTACTCTTGCCTACTCTCACCCCCTAAATTTTGCTTTCATTTTTAGTCTACCACACACATCTTAGCACATGAAAAGGCCAGACTGCATGAATAGTTATCTTTTTAGGTTGTGTCAGAAAGTCTCTCAAGACAGAATACCCTACATATAGAGGTATTTAATGAATGTTTATTGATAAAGGGGATGTATTGAGAAACCTGTTAACATTTTTCAGAGTTCATGAAAAAATGATGCATAGGGAATACCAAAAGTAAATGAGAGATCAGGATATAGAATTTAATAACAACAATAATAAATATCAACTGAGTACTTCCCATACACATGGCACTGCTCTAAGTTGTTTACGTATGTGGTCTCATTCAACCTTTCACATTTTTAAAAATTGTTTTTATTGATTTGATTAGAGAGTAAGGAAGGGAGAGGGATAGAGAGCTAGAAACATCAAT
>NW_005308837.1:0-823 GCF_000412655.1 Myotis brandtii
AGCAAATAGCACCAGGTTTCCCATTTAATGGAATGCACTTTTACAATTCTTTGGAGCAATAAGCCTTTAGATTCCCATTTTCCCCACTCAAGCGCCTTTGTCCTAACACCTTTGAGTATTTGTTACCACAGGACTCCTTACAGGAATACAGGTGAAAATGTCTCAGAAGGTGCTTTACTCTGTTCTGTTCTTTCACAGCTCAGATTCATTTGGCTGGTCACAGTTAGGTAGGTAGAAATGGGTTGACAATGTTGGAACTCACGATAATTTTGTCCACAGAACATGGACCAGTAGTCTGCTCCAATAAAATGTCAGTGTGGGTATAAAGAAGCAACAAAAGCCATCCCAGCCTCCTGGTGCCTCCCACCAGGAGCGGTGCTGCCCCCTGAGCCAGTCGCATAGCAAGGCCATCAGGCTCTGGCAGTCCTGGTCAACGTGGACACCCCATTCCTCCAGTTCCACAGTCTCTCCAGCAGGGTACCTGCCAAAGTCACCAGCGCCACCATGAGGTCCCAGCTGAGACTCTGCGGTCTTGGAGTTTTCTCCTACAGTCACCTGCACCACCAGCTTGATGCAATTTCCCTGATGTCTGAGGTAGCAGGACCAACAAGCTGGTAATGTTATTGTACCTGCGTAGTCACGGATCTCAGCACCACGGCCTTGGAGCAGTCAGGTGGTACAGGACTTGTGGCGCAGTACTCCAGGTATTTGGTCAGCAGCTGCTCAATTCATCCACCAATCCTTGGCCTCTTTTTAATTTCTTTTTTTCAGTTACAGCCTACATTTAATATTTTGCATTAGTTTCAGGTGTATAGCATAGTGG
>NW_005308838.1:0-823 GCF_000412655.1 Myotis brandtii
GTGTGAGTGTGGGAAATGGTGCTAGACTAAGAATGTTATACTAAATGCTGAGTGCTGAACGTCATACTGTGGACAGTACACCACCATTAAAAATTTTCACATAGCAAAGTATTATGATCAGATTTATGTTTTAGGAAGACAGCAGTAAAGATACTAGAGATAGTTAGGAGGCTATGGTAATAGTTTATATGAAAAAAGTAATAATAGCTAACACAAAATGCTTATGTGCAGATGCTAATTGTTTGTCTAATTTATGTAAATTAATTCTTATAGCAGTCCTATAAGGCTACTGTTATTATCTCTATTTTACACATTAGGTATACAGTTGTCGAATAATTTGTTTAAGGTTCCATAGCTAGTGTTGAGGCTAGGATTCAAACCCAAAAAATCTTACTCCTGAATCTTCATATTAAGCACTATCTTTCACTGCTCCTCAAGTAATAGAGTCAAACTAGAAAAAAGGAGTAAGAACGAAGAGGGAAATTTTATTCAAGAGACATTCAGAAAGTAGAATCAACAGAATTCTATGGCCAATTTTTAATTCAATGAAGATTTATTAAGTTTCTCCTCCACAGAAATCACCTGCAGCCACAGCAATGAAAAAAGGCAATGCACCTGTTTTCATGAGGCTTGTTTGCCAGTGGAAGAGCAGACCATATGTGATTCATAATAAGAACAAAGGCAGAAGAAAATAGAATGATGGGTAATAGAAAATAATAGAAGGGAAACTACAGTTAGATTACTTATGACTATGAGAATGTGAACTTTAAACTAAGATGAATAGTTCTAATGAGCCAATCACAGGAGATATATATATCCTATC
>NW_005308839.1:0-823 GCF_000412655.1 Myotis brandtii
CCTTTCCTCTGCCATCGCTATGGAACTGTCAACATACACACTGAAACTGTCAGAAAACTGGGCTTCATCCACTTCTCATGTTTCCGCTAGTGATGTAATACTTAGTCAAGCAGTTACAGTTCATACAGCTATCACCCGAGGGGTGACATTTAGATCTCCAGGCATTGACTTTGTCATTTTTTACCTTTTACCCTCAGGAAAATCTCCAGATTCCTTTGCATGGAGTAAAAATACCATAATCCATTTAGTTCTTGCCACATAATTCAGTCTTATTTCTAGATGCTACTTACCCTACTCTGCCCTTTGCTCTAGCATCTAGCAAACTGGACTATTTATAATTCTACAGTGCTCATCCTCACCTCTAATCTTGGCATCTGCTGCATTTCGCTTTCTGGCATTCTTTTTCCTTGTCCTTCAGGTATGAACTTACCAATCCCTCCACCAAAAAGCCAACAAGATTGACACAAAACTGAGATGTCCCTTCTGTGTGCTCCAGTGGTGTCCTGTTTGTGTTTTTTTGCAGTACATGTGACTCTGAGTGGAAACTGCTTACTTATCTGTCTTTTCAGTTTGACTCTGTCATCTTTGTCTTGTAACTCCAGCGCTTGTCATACTACCTTAGTGCATGTTGTTGAATAAATGAATGAAGGACAAGAAAACTAAAAGCTTTGATAACCACAATATCAACCAATTCAGTGTGCAACCATGGGCAAATTATATTTCATAATAAATCTTATGTTATGTACTATAGTCATATATAGATGTTTGTCTTCTTCTTAACACTTTTACTTATTTATAGTTTAGGTAAAGAATATAATTCTTT
>NW_005308840.1:0-823 GCF_000412655.1 Myotis brandtii
GAGGGCAGCCAACAGCCACAATGAGGGAAACTGGTGATTCATCTCAGGGAGGATGTCCAGTCAGAGGATGATTTGAACATGTTCTTGGGCTGTTCCAGGGAGAGATTGGGATCTGGGTTTTGTGGGCTTAGCAGCCACAGCCATAGCAAATTTCCAGAATTTTTGGAAAGTGTTTCAGCCCAGCAGGAAATCTAGGCTACGGTATTACAAGTTATCTGGGGAACGGGAACTTTTAGGTGTCGGAAGAGGGTCTGAAGGAGAGAGTCAGGCTGGTGGGGACTCAGGGGCAGGTCTCTGGACCCCCGGAGAGCCTGGAAGGCCGCCATCTCTTGGAAAGAGAAGACTTGCAGGGGATGAAATTCTCTTCTGGTGTCTGAAGAGCTGCCATGTTGAAAAGAGCAGATATATTCGATGTGGCCTCTGAAGATAGAAAGGGACAAATGGGTGAGTTTTATAAAGAGACAGATTTCCATTCAAAATAGAAGAGCGTTTCAAACAAGTGTGCTGCCCACAATGATAAAGAAGGACTTTTCTCCTAGCTTGGTGTTTGAATGGGGTTTATGATGACATCCTGGACGTTTCAGAAAGGAGGGTGGAACATGGTTTCTCAATCCAATGAAAACATTGCCACGCTTCCTTGGTTGTTCCATGTGGAAGGCAAGGGAGGATTTTGATCTTTATCGCCTTTGAACCTAAAGTTTCTGGGTACCAAATTGCCTGTGTGGAGTAAAAATTTTGGTTGGATTGGAACTGATCTGATGAAACCAAGCATCACACTTTATCTCTTGGCTCTATGGCATAGCCACGGTCACCTGCCCAGGTT
>NW_005308841.1:0-823 GCF_000412655.1 Myotis brandtii
CCTCCCCGAACGCCTGCTGTGCCAGGCACTGTGGGGAGCTCAGCGCCGAGCTGCCACCGGCCATGCCCGGCATCATGGAGCTGCCAGGGGGGCTCCCTGCAGGACCCATGGGGCTCCCCAAAACCTGCAAGAAAGCCAGAGTCACCACAGGGAACCATCCAAACAACTGTTTCGCAGAGCGGCTCCAAGGCGAGGCCTGGCAGGTGAGGTGCGGTGGTGGGGGGCTCCCGGGGTGGTGGAGGCCAGGTGAAGACGGGGAGAGAGGCGCAGCAGGTGCAGGGAGAACTGGCCTCCGAGGCAGGGAGCCCAGGGGGCTCGGCTCCAGTCTGAGGTCCGAGGTGGGCTCACCTGGCTCTGTGCCGCGTTGCCCACTCCCCACACGGTCGTGACCACGGACAGCGATCCTGCGGGCTGAGCGGCGCTCTGCTGCCAGGGCACCGCCTCATAAGCGAAGGGACCATCACTGCAAGGACAGGGGGCAGGGCGCCTGGGTGTGGAGGCCTCAGGTGCTCAGACGCCGCCTGGAGGAACTGAAGGCTGGGAGCAGAGGGGTTGCTGGGCCACCCACATCCCTGGGGCCCTACTCACCTGTGTGGCGCGGAGGGCAGGGCAGGTTTCATGGGGTTCATGGGGTTCATTGGCTTGGGAGCAGCCTCAAGGCCAGGTCTGTGGGTGGCAGAAAGCAGCCCTCCCTGGTGCTGACGTGGGACTCAGCTGCTCTGGCTGCTGGGACGGAGGGAAGCACATCAGTGGAGAGGCAGCTGGGAGACCCTGGGAGCAGTCGGGGTCAGGGGACAAGGTTCAGGGTGCAGGGCTTGGGGTC
>NW_005308842.1:0-823 GCF_000412655.1 Myotis brandtii
TATTACAATTTATGAGTAGTTAACTTTTACATAAATATAAATCATAAAATAGAAATTGCACATACTTATAACTTATTAAAATATATTATAACATTATAACTTGCATGGCAACATAATTTTTGTGCTTGAAATAGTTATGTAAGTTAATAAGTATGAGAAAATAATAACCTATTGTATGAAACAGGTTTCTGAATTATATTTTACTATTACAAATAATTTTAATAAACATGGTTTTTCTAATGAATCTAACAGATGCCTAAACCTATATCTTATGCCAACTTTACCTGAGTTCCTAAAACTTATATTTTGTTTCCTAAATAATTGCCATACAATGGTTTCTATAGTCCCTATAACAATCATGAAACATTGATTTCTTAAATAAATATGTAAATCTCAGTAAAAGTATTGAACATTTTACAAAGTAAATACACAATAAAATGTGATTATAGTAAGTTAAATTATTGATAAGGAAACTCTTCATAAGAATTTTAGGATTTTTATTTGAGTTATAGTAACGATAAGTTGACATTTATTTTTTAGAGTTAAAATATAGGAAATACATAAACTTAAAATTGCTAAGATCAGATGTAAACAATGAAACATTTTTCATAAAATTCAATAAAATGTATACATTTATAAAGGCATTAATAAAAATCAGATAATATTTTATTATATATTAACATTAAGACTAGTGAAATGAATAATAAATGCTAAAAATTTCTTTGAAGGTGTTATAGATCTTGTTGATAATAATGAAAACAATATACAGGGTGGAAAAAAAGTAGTTTTACAGTTGTGAGTACACAAAACACAGTTTATTCTT
>NW_005308843.1:0-823 GCF_000412655.1 Myotis brandtii
GAGGGGTCCCAGATTGGAGAGTGTGCAGGCCGGGCTGGGGGACCCTCCCCTTCACAAATTTCATATACTGGGCCTCTAGTTGTTCAATAAAGATACAATGCTGTTTAATATAGATACAGATTTTTACAACAGATTTTTAGAGCTTATTTTTCTTCCTTAAATGAATCTTTTTGCATGCAGATTAGTAGTTCCCAATTTCCCCCACTCCCTAGTTCCTGGAAACAATCATGCTATTCTCTGCTCTATGATACAGATTATTTTAGGTATGTCATGTAAGTGGAATCATGTAGTATTTGCCTATCTGTGATGGGCTTATTTTACTTAACATAATGTCCTCAAGGTTCAACCATATTGTCATATATTGCAGAATTCCCTCCTTTCATAAGGCTAGACTGTATTCCACTGTATGTACAGACCACAGTTTCTTTATCTATTCACCTGTCAATGAACACTTCATTTGTTTCTACACCTTGATCCCATGTGAGTAGTTCTGTGAACACTGAAGTGGCTGGTAGCACTTTGAGATCCTTATTTAAATCCCTAAGGATAAATATCCAGAAGTGAGATTGCTGGATTATGTGGTAATTCTATTTTTAATTTTTTTTTAGGAATGTCCACACTGTTTTCCATAGTAGCTGTACTATTTTGCATTTCCACCAATAGTGTGCAAGGGTTCTATTTTCTTCACATGCTGGCCAATACTTGTTGCCTTTTTTGACAATAGCCCTCCTGTTGGGTGTGTAGTGCTATCTCATTGTGGTTTTGATTTTTATTTCCTAAATTTATGATTAGTGGTGTTGAGTTGTTTTCAGATACCTGTTGG
>NW_005308844.1:0-823 GCF_000412655.1 Myotis brandtii
GAAAGTTTTGTAAAACCAATGATCTAAGCTTTCACCTTAAGATACTAGAAAAAGAAGAGCAAATTAAACTCAAAGTAAGGAGGACAAAGGAAAAGAGATAAGAGTAGAAATTAATGAAAGAAAAACAGACAACTACAGAAAAAAATCAATGAAACTAAAATCATTAAAAAGAACCATTGATACATGAAATATCATGGGTTGAATCTAAAAATCATGTTAAGTGAAAGAAGCCAGAGCAAAAGAACATGATTTCATTTATCTGGGATTCTAGACTGTGGCCCATTGGTCAAATCTAGCCCAATGCCTGTTTTTTTCATGACCTTGAGTTACTAGTAAGAATGGGTTTTTTTACATTTTTAGAAGGTTGTCAAGAAGAAGAAAGAAGAGGAGGAGAAGTAGTAGGGACAGAAATCATATGTAGCCTGTAAAGCCTAAGATATTCACTAATTGTTCCTTCACAGGAAAGTTTTCCAATGTGTGATCAAGGCAAACTAAGCTATGGGAACAGAAATGAAAGTAGTGGTTACCTCTGGCAGGAAGGGTGGGAGGAGGAAGGGTGGGAGGAAATTGGATCAGGACACCAAGGAATGCTCTGTGTAATGAAAATGTTTAATATTTTGATCATGATGGCTACTTGGATATGTATTCTTGTCAAAACATTAAAATATGCCCTGGCCAGTTGGCTCAGTTGGTTGGAGAATCCTCCTGTACACCGAAAGGTTGCAGGTTCAATTCCCAGTCAAGAGCACATACCTAGGTTGCAAGTTCCATCCCGGGTTGGGGCACGATGGGAGACAACCTATTAATCTCTCTCTCTCTCTCT
>NW_005308845.1:0-823 GCF_000412655.1 Myotis brandtii
TTGTGGAAATACAAAATATAAATATTAGACAGCAAGCTCCTTTAATGCAGGAGCTATTTGGTTTGTAACTTCATATCACTAGAAGCATAAGCATAAGTAAGCAAGATGAAAAAAAATATCTCCCTCTCAAAATTAAGTTTTTTAAAATATTGGATTAATCATCTCTCCAGTTCCACAAACTTGTTAGCTTTTCCAACTCTCTCATCTTTCACCTGGGTAGACTCAGCCTTTTCGTCCATTCTTATTTATCCCTAGTCCTCCTCCATCTTCACTTCCTCTCTCCATCTTCTCTTCCTCTACTACCACCATCAATAATAATAATAATAATAATAAATGTGTAATAATTGGCCCACTTTATTATAAAGTTTAGGGATATCTCTCTTCAGGGTCAAAGAAGACAAAGAACATCATTAGGCATGCACTTTCTCCCTCTTGACTTAGTGATGTCTTAATTTCTTAGGAGGCCTTCCGCAGGTGTAGGTAAAATGGTCAACGCAGGCTCCTTGCATGCTATCAGCCTAAGCTGCTTTTTCTGCTCACCTCCTAGCTGATTTTTTTTAACTCCAGCCGTTTTCTCTTTAATTCATATTTCATATTGATAACATTTATCTCTTTTCAATATTTCCGGACTATAAAATGACAGTTCTTTATGTTGGGTTTAGCAAAATTAAAATTTTCAACTGAGGAAGGTCAGCTTTCAAGACTCAAGACATAACCCAATGATAACAGTTTTTAAGAGAGAGAGAGGAAGGGGAGAGAGAAACAGAAAGAGAGAGAGAGAGAGATTGGTTTGTTGAGAGAGAGAGAGAGAGAGAGAGAGAGA
>NW_005308846.1:0-823 GCF_000412655.1 Myotis brandtii
GCTGCCAGGCCTTGCATGGGCCAGGAGCCATCTCTGCTGATATCAATTTCTGTGGCAACTATGTCTTTTTAGTTAAAAGTTATAGTTCTCATCTAATCAGCTGCAAGTGACTGGGATTGTGACCAATTTTTTTTTTTTTTTGGCAATTCATAGGATGTAAGCTCGTGACAGGAGATTCTTTTTAAAAAGTCTGCTTTGTTCACGGCTGCATCTCTGCTGCCTGCATCTCTCTGTCTGGTGCGTAGCAGGGACCCAATAAATCACTTCTGAATGTGTGAATGAGTGAGTGAATGAACTGGCATTCGAGGGGCAAGTTTAATACTAATACCCTAGGACTAATTCTTTTGTAGGCAGAGCACAAATTGACATAGGTCATTGTCTAATAAAATTTAATTTTAGGGTGCCATTTTCATAAACATGTTAAGAGCATTAACAGAAGTTTTGTATTGTTAAACTTATTTGTTCGAAATTGTCATTGCTTATTATATGCCAGGAAGAGTTTTAGGCGCTAAGAATCCCAAGATGAGAAAACTACATCTCAGCCCTCTTAGATTTACATTTTAGTACAGAAAGACAGGCAGCAAACCAACAAGTTAATTATTCCATGTCAAGTGCTGGCAAGTGCTATAAAGTAAATTGAAGAAAAGCCCTCTCTGAGGAGCATGTACAGAGAGACCTGAAGAAAGAGTGGTCCAGGCAGAGAAAGTACAAAGGCTTTACGGTAACCGACGCTCCGGGGACTCACAGGCTGAACAAGATGGCCAGGGAGGCGGGGAGAGGAGTGAGCAAAGCTAAGCACAGGGGCATGAGATCAGTGAGGTAC
>NW_005308847.1:0-823 GCF_000412655.1 Myotis brandtii
GGAGGGGGGGGGAGGAGAAGGGGAAGGGGAAGGGGAAGGGGAAAATTTTACCTTTTGCAACAGCATAGATAGACCTGGGGAGTGTTATACTAACTGAAATAAGGCAGTCAGGGAGAGACAAATACTATATGAATTTACTTACATGTGGCTCCAATGAATAAAATAAACAAACAGATAATATTTTTAAGATAAATGGAAGTGGTTAAAAATGACTATATTCACAGAATAAAGTTAGAGTGCCAGTCTAGGATAGTAGCAGAAAAAAATGAAAAAAAAATAAATGGATGAGCACTGAGAAAAGAATTAACATACCTTGTTAACTAAAGTTAAGGAGAGATATATAAGATAGAGATAATTCAAAGTTTTATAGCCTGAATGACCGAGACAATTGAGGCTGAACTGGGGAGTTAGTTTTTGGAAAATAAAATAAAATTGGTTTTAGATTTGTTTTAAATGCATGTGAGATAATTTAAATAACCTATATAGAAATGTAATGAAGGAAGAATGTAATGAAATTGAGAGTCTGTATAGTCAGACTATTTCAAGAAGTACAAAACTAAACTAAATTACATTTAAAATCTCCAGAGAATGGTTATTTTATATATAAGGCTAAAGCTAAATCCTTTGTTAACTGCTGTTAGAACTGGGGTAAATGAAATTCATTTTTAACAGATCCCTGGGTCAGCTTGTATCACAGAAGCAGACAAGATAGAACTGGACAAAATAAAAATACATAGGAGCCCTATTTGTCAAAAGACTCTCCTGGTCCTATTACCATTTGTAGGAAACTCATGCAAACACCTGATCAAAAAACAAAACAAAA
>NW_005308848.1:0-823 GCF_000412655.1 Myotis brandtii
TCTAAAATCAATAAAAATATTTTTCAAAAAATAAAATAAAACAGACAGGAAGGGACTGTTCATAATTTGGATGGAGGAGGTACTTTAAATAAAGCAGTCAAGAAGTTCCTCTCTAAGGAGCTAACATTTGAACAATGACTCAGATGATAGATAGTAAAGAGAAAATTATGTGAGGATTTAGCAAAGAGCATTTCCTGTGGATCAGTTTAAAGGCCCTGAGATTAAAACGAGTTTAGGCCATTTAAGAAGCATCAACAATATCCATGTTGTTGGGTGGGTGACTGAGTCAGTGGAAAAAAATCAGAAATCATTAATTGTAGTGTTTTTATACTCAGTGCTGAAAACTTCCTGTGTTATCCATAATGTAATGGGGCACTTTTAAGGGATTTAGTTTGATGTTGAGGACCAGATGTATAAACTTAAAGAAGGATATAGTCATATATCCTTTGTTCCATTTTAAACATTTCTTTCACTGCTTTGTGGAAAATATGCTATGGAACTAATAAATAAATAGGAAGACCAATTAGAAAATGACTATTATATTTAGCCCAAGCAAGAGATAATAATTGCTTAGGTTAGGATCCTGATTGTATAGATGACAAAAATAAGATTGAATTTTATGTATTTTGATGGTAAAGCTTACAAAACTTGCTTATTGACTAGATAGTGAGAATTGAGGAACAAAAGAAAATGCTCAAGGTTATTTCATGAACAATTGAATGTGTGTGTAGTTGTGCCTTTAATTAAGATGGAAGCAGTTAGAAGGATCAGATTTGGGAAGTAAAATGGGTATTAATAAAAAGTTATATATAAGTATATATAT
>NW_005308849.1:0-823 GCF_000412655.1 Myotis brandtii
GCTGCTCTCTATAGAAGAATGGAATCAACATTAATCAATTCCTAGGCTAAATTTCTGGATGGCATCCCAGAACTTGTACCTTCTTCCTTATCTTGCTGGTTCAGTCCATCTACCAGTTCTCTGGTTTTTAACCTCTTTAATTGCTCTCATTTCTGCTACCTGTGTCTTTAAAAAAATAAAAATTGTATATATTTAAGATGCTTTGATACACATATACATAGTAAAATGACTTCCACAGTCAAGATAATTAACATATCTCACATAGTTACCTTTTTTTATGTATGGTTAGAGTACCTGAAATCTACTCTCTTAGCATAATACTTAATATTGTACTGTTTCTAGTTATCAGTGTGGTAGTATTAATGACAGTCATCATGCTGTACACTAGATGTCTAGACTCACTCTACCTAACTGCAACTTTGTTCCCTGTGACCAATATCTCCCATTTCCCTCACCTCCTCACCTCTGGTAACCACCATTCTACTCTCTTCTTCTGTTGTCTTCTGCTTTTTTAGATTTCACATAGAAGTGAGGTCATGCAGCATTTGCTTTCCTGTATCTGGTTTATTTTCTCCAGGTTCACGCATGTTGTCACAAATGACAGGATTTCTTTCTTTGTTAAGATTGAATAATATTCCATTCATATACAGGCATACCTCATCTTATTGCGCTTCAGTTCGTTTCACTTCACAGATAATGCGTTTTTTATGAATTGAAGGTTTGTGGCAGCCCTGTGTTGAGTGAGTCTCTTGGTGCTATTTTTCCGACATGCTCAGATGATGCTTTAGCATTTTTTAGCAATAAAATATTTTTAATTAAGGTA
>NW_005308850.1:0-823 GCF_000412655.1 Myotis brandtii
CCCTGAGCTTGTCAGGTTTAGTATGTGGCCCTTTTTTATCCACACGTTTAAATACATTCCATTGCTTTTTGCTGATGGAAATTTTTAAAGTTAATTTTATGACTTCTATTATTTTGGGGCTGTTGCATGAATAACATTTTCCCCTCATATATGTTTATCTTTATCCATGTTGTTAAATGTTAAAAGAGATGTTGGAATCTTGTGTGCGTGCTATAATAATTTTGGAACAAGTTTATTCGTTATTTATAAAAATGATGCTTAATGCATATACTATACAAGCATTCAATACTTTATAAACAGTTGATTTAAGAATAAAATTAAAGTTCAAGAGGCAAACTGTCTTCTTTTACATGTCTTACATAGTTTAATACTTTTTATCATTTAAATATAGGTTTCTCTCGATAAGGTTTTTTCTTTATTTTAGTTGTAAATATGCAATTTTCTAAAACATTATAAGGTAAAAGGATCTGGGACATAAAATGGGGATTGAAAAATCATTTTATTTACAAACTACTTTGTAATTTTAAAAATTGGATATTCCCTGTATTTTAAGGATCATGATTATTTTCTTAATATGTTGTCTGCCACTTTTAGTTATGAAATATTAGAATACTATTTTAGCATATGTTACTTTTATGTTATCTTAGTGTCAAACATGCAGTTTTGTTCATCACTTGAGTGTTCTTTTTGTGCAACACTATTTGCAGAAAACAACCAAGTTTTACTACTCTACTAATTAGACATTACTATTTAACACTGACCTGCTTCTTTTTATTAAACACCTACTCAATTTCTTAATGTAAATAGTATCAAGAAAGTTGAA
>NW_005308851.1:0-823 GCF_000412655.1 Myotis brandtii
GAAGCTGGCTCTGAGTGGCCTTGGAAATGTCGGCTGGCTTTGCTTTTGAGGTTTCTAAGCAAAGAACAACAGGATCAGCTATGTGTCCTGGAGAATAGGTTCTGCAAGAGGTGTCCGTTTGGGAGAGTGGCCAAGAGCTTCTGGCTGTTGTCCCCGGACTGGTCACTAGAGGGAAGCCTGGGCTCAGAAGTGGTGCCCCACTGCATATTGTTGAGGGGCTGCTGGTCCCTGACCTCCGAGAAGGGGTGTCCCAGGGGCAGCCAAATCCCAACTCCCATCAGTCCCTCACACAGTCTGAGACAGACTTGCTGGATTATGGACAAGGGCACTGGCAAGTTAGGAAGAAATGCCTGATGTGCTGGGGAACCTTGACCTACATGCATCTGACAACTGACCTCTTTTCACCCTCCCAGCTCATCCTCCGTTTCTTTCTGTCCCTGCTGCTGGCCCACACCAGGTGTGTGGACACCCCAGCCTCTGCGGCCAAGTTTTCTCCTCACGCCCACAAGCAGCTGCTGTGGACCTACACTGGTAGGAGGATGAACGGTGAGGACTCCACCGGCCCAGGGAGCAGGTTGGGCCATTTGAAAAGAGAATCCTGGGGGCCCAGGTGCTCAGAGCACAGACTAGAAGGGGTTGAGGGCTCTGGGTAGGCACTTCCCTCAGGCCTGTGAGGAATCGCCTCAAAGGAAGGGGCATGGTTAAAGGACAGACCCTGCATGAAAGGATCTTACACACATTGCCCAGCGTGATGCCTAGCAATTAGTGGGCTTTTAATAAAAGCTACTTAGACAAATGAGTTCTTCTTCAACTCTTGATTGGC
>NW_005308852.1:0-823 GCF_000412655.1 Myotis brandtii
TTTTTTTTACAGCTACAACCTTGGGATTGTTACCCTGAGGCCATGTTGTACAAAATTCCCTACATTTGATCCTTGTCCTGAAGCCACTTCTCATCATGAGACACTTTTGCTGGAAGACAATGGAAATTAGATATTATTCTATCCTATCATTATCCTATCCAGATAGTCCTGGCCTCTTTATATGTTCTCTGAGTTCTGCTCTGCACCTTAATAGTTCCTTCCTTACTTCATCTCTCTTTTCTCATAGTTTATCACAGGCAGTTGGTAGAAGCCAGTGGTACATTCTGTCTTCTGCCTAGCATCCCCTCAGCCAGACCCAAGAGACCATTGGGTACTCTTTCCGTTTTCTATGTTAACACAGGTGACAACACTGCCAAACTTTCTGTCTAGACTTCAATAACATTTTCCTCACTGTCCTCCAACCTCTCATCAACAGTCTCTTTGAGGTCCTTCTAACTTTTATTAACAATCTTCTCAAGGTCCTCCCAGCTTTTGCTCCATGTCTTGTCCCAAAGCCAGGTCCATGTGTTGGATTTTTGTTATGGCAGCAATCCACTTCCAGGTACTAAATTTTCTTCTGATTATCTATTGAAGCATAAAAAACTGCCCCATACTTGGTGGTTTAAAATAATCATTTTTATTGTTTTTCACAATTTTGTGGGTATGAAACTCAGATAGAACCCACTGGGTCAGTTTGTGATACTCAGCCTGTGTGTGGGCTGACCCATGGGGGCCCAGATGGCTTTGTTCACATAGCTGGCGCTTTGATGGAGATGGTTGGGAAGCTGGGCTAACCAGAGACTGTCAGCCAGAGTCCCTACAC
>NW_005308853.1:0-823 GCF_000412655.1 Myotis brandtii
GACAAATGTGAAAATATAGCCATTCCTGAGAAATATTTATCATCAAGCAGTTGCCCAAATGTCATCTATTTTCTATAAACTGCAATTGAGCAGGCGGTTCCCCAGTTCCATGACTATCTTCTAACTCCGGGAAAAGTATTTTTCAGAAAGGTCAAAACATTTCACATGAAAAATGAACTATATGTATGAGTGACATAAGCATGTAATATATAACGTGTAGAAAGGTTGATTGTGCTTAACATAGTTTCATAACATTCTCTGAGGGCAACCTACCTTCCCCATGTTACCAAAATGCCAAATGATCAAGTTAACCAACAGTATTCTCTCCACAGCTTCCCCTAAATCTATGCAGGTAGCTTCTGTGGTTTAGTAGGCCTTTTCCCTCCTTAGTGCCACGGACTAGGTTTTGCAATATTACCTTCAGGATTTAGCATCTCAGCTTGGCTGTCTCTGAGTCTCCAAATGAGGAAGATAAATTATTTAACATCCAGGAAGCACCAGCTGTGCTCTCCCCTAAACGCTGAGCTTTCCCTACCAACGGGATTCACAATTGAAATAGGTTTCTAGTCTAGAAAGGACTATGATTTTGACAAGTGAACAAGACTAGAGAGTTTTTCCCAGTGGAGGAGAGATATTAGTGAACATTTCTTAGTGGCTTTTGCTGTGCATCCTGGAAATTATCCAGGGATTGCAGCCCGGTGTCCTGCCAAAGTGGTCTTGAGTACTCCCGACATGAAAAGCACCCACCCCAAGGCCACACAAAAGGGGGCTGCGGGATGCAATATGAGGGATTTAGGTTAGGTACAAAGATGAGTGTCCTTAG
>NW_005308854.1:0-823 GCF_000412655.1 Myotis brandtii
TATGTCTGGCCTTCCTTTGGCTTTCTTCCTATTATTGATAACTAGCTAATTACAGTGGTAAAAATAGGAACAAATAGCTTCGTCTAGGAAAAATATCTGACCTACCCTATGGTCTTTGAAAAAACTCAGTTTGAGCTGTCTCAGCATACAGCACCTGCTGGCCAGTTCTGTTTCTTGAGCTTGCATTTATAGGTACAGTGTGGGATTAGAGTGAGAGTTTTTAGAGATATGTGATGATTAGAAGCTCAAAGTGGCACCCTGCCCTCTTGGTTTTAAGATGAAACCTCTTGGCCTGTCTTAGCTGGGCCCAGGGGAATTGGGGTTTGGTGCTTGGAAAGAAAAAAGGATGTGTTTCTAGGAGTAAGCGAGGAGCTTTATCTTCTAGCAGCCCAGAGTTGAGCTAGAAAAGAGACCAGTTTCCTCAGGTTCTCCTGGGAGCAAGGTTGTTTCCAGTTTTGGAGGGGTCAATGTCAGGGCAGAGCACCTAGGTGTAGAATTCCAGATTTAGGCTGGCGATTCGTATTTCATTGGCAAAGGAGATGCAGTAGCAGTTCTGGTTTCCTCTGTGCAGCTGTTGACAGATGTGAATAATCCATTATCATGTGGACACCTCATAATGTGTTAGCATTGCCAAGGCAATGATTCCGCTATCTGCGTGAGGTTTCAGAGGGTGGCAAGGGAGACCTAAAAGAAAGGCAAGAAACCAAAGTATCATTCTCCTGAAAGAGGGCCAGAGAATACCATTAGTGCATGGAGTGGAATTTGCAGCTAAGACCAAATTCTAGTTTTCCTTCTGCCTGAGTAGATCTGTAATCTTGTTCTT
>NW_005308855.1:0-823 GCF_000412655.1 Myotis brandtii
TTATGAGGCCATTATGATCTGAAACTGAACCATATAAGGGCACCATAAGAAAATAAAATTAAAGGCTAATATTCCTCATAAATATGGATGCAAATAATATTAGCAAACCATGTAAGAGTACATTAAATGGATCGCATAGCATGATCGAGGGAGATTCACCCTTGGGATGCAAAGTTCATTCAACATACAAAAATCAATAAATGTGATACGTACACCACATTAACAAAATGAAAGATATAAATCATATGATCATCTAATAGATATAGGAAAGGCATTTTACAAAATTTAACATATTGTAATGATAAACTCTCAACTACTTGGGTACAGAAGGAATGTGCCTTAATATTTTAAAATTTAATTATGTTGGAGATGAAAGAAATCTATTAATGATAGAAAAGAAGTACCTGATTCCTATAATAATAATTAATACCTGGGTCTTGGCTTCGCTGGCATCAGTCACTAAGACAGAAACCATGTTATTTATTGCTAACGTCAATTTAAGTGATTTGAGGTTCTGATTAATAGGTCATGTAATCAATTGTCTGTAGAAGGGGACTGTGATGAGTCTGCAGGGATTGGCTATTTGTAAGGGGGACTCTAGATTGCCTACCAACCAGGAAGGCAAAATATGTGCATATTCAGCTAACTAGAAAGGACCAGTGCTACAGCTGGGGAGTGGAGGATGAAGATTGTGCTTTGCTGGGAAACAATTCCATAACTAATTTCCAAGGAGAGCAAAGGTCACACTGGAAGAAGGGCTTTAGGAGAAATTGCAGTGTGACAGAGGTGCTGGCCCCTGAGAGGGTTATGCCATTATGTTATC
>NW_005308856.1:0-824 GCF_000412655.1 Myotis brandtii
GTGTGTGTGTGTGTGTGTGATATCTCACGGAGAGGATGAGCTGAGATCATGTATGTAAAGTGAAAAGCCGAGTGCTTGGCCGCTGAGTCATAATAAGTAGTAGCAACTTGTGAATGTTTCAGCAGGGACTCCTGACCAACATTACTATGACCAACTTGGACTCTTTATTGCTTTATTTTGAGCTGCTCTGAGGGACTAGGTTTATATAGGAGTCAAGGTTAATGATCCAGGTAATGTCCTCCCCTTGGAAATCGTATGGCAGAGTTGCAGGGCAGTGCAAGCGGTGGGTCCGGCAGGCTCTGTCCTCCTCAGGCCACCTCCTCGCTGGTGAAGCCAGCTCAGCTCTGCAGTTCCCGCACAGAATGCCCTGTGCCACGGTGGACAGCTCTCAGGAGAGAGGAAGGACCGAGCGTCCTTGTTCTTGTCCTGTGCTATTGGCTCCCGGTGCTGGAGGCAAAAGAAAAATATGAAACTGGAGAGACAGCTTTTTTCTCCCACCAAGTTCAGCTAAAATAATTTGGTTTCCAGCATCCCAGATAATCTCTGCCAAACTTTGGTTCCAAGTGAGGCTGCCCTGGTCTGATCTCTCAATCAGCAAAATCCGTTGTTATCTTTTAGAAAATGCTCCACTTCGGTTATCGGAATCTACCTATGCCCCATGTAAACAACTATGGGGGGAAATTACATTCATTGCACATGTAGCATAGCAATAATAACACACATAAGGGCTTTTTCTATCATTTCACCAGCCTGACACTTCTGTTTTCATTTTTCTAGAATCCTCGCCAACTCTCTAACCCAGTGGTTCTCAACCTTCCTAATGC
>NW_005308857.1:0-824 GCF_000412655.1 Myotis brandtii
GCCATCACTGGCCTAGTATGTAACTAGATTTGAATACTGATTTGAAGTTACACGCAACAGCTGGGTGACCAGAATGGCAGCCTAACAGGTAAGTAGGGCACAGGAACAGGAGCCAGAGGTTCCACACATGGGAAAGAGGACCAGCCCAGCCAGGGCAGAGAGAGACAGAGTCCTAGGTCAGAAGGCACACATGAAGCCTTCCTTTCTCCACTCCCTGTGCTCTGAGTTTTAATTCTAAGCCACACCATCCCTGCTCTGCCCACACATCTGTCTCATTTGTTTCTCCCTCTCCCTGCCTGCATCTCAGATTACTGTTCTGCCCCAAGTTACCTCCGTTACTGGGTTTGTATCCTTTCCAAATTGGAATGGCTGTGGTGACCCCGGGAGCTGAAGTGTCTGCCTGACATCTGTGGGTGTGGTTCCCCAGCCCACTCCAAGTCAATTAGAAATCACAAGAGCCAACCAGAGAAGTGTGTTACAGATTTAAGACAGTGAACGCAGATTAATTCCTGAGCTTGAGAACACTTTGGGTTCAGCAGGTAAAACTGGCACTTAAATGGGGATACACCAGACCCAGCCTTGGGAGATGCAGAAAGAAGCTGGGGCACCAGGTCATTCAGCCCTGGCTCTGTGCCCAAACACCATCTCTTGGCTCCAGCACCAAGTTGGTCCCAGCAGGTCAATTATAGAGCAAAGAACCTAGAAACCATTTTAGTCCAGACCTCTCCCCTCAGGCAGGACTTCGTTAACTCAATCTGAACAAATGGGTATAACTTGTTAAAACCTGCCAGAATGGAGAGTCTTTAACTTCCAATAATAGTCTG
>NW_005308858.1:0-824 GCF_000412655.1 Myotis brandtii
AATAAGTACCCAAAAGTGGAATTGCTGGATCATATGCACCCATATTTTTAATTTTGAAAGGATTCTCCATTCTGTTTTCCACAGTGGCTGCACCAATTTACACTCCCAGCAGTAGTGCACAAGGTTTCCTGTCTCCACATCCTCACCAGCACTTCTTATTTCTTGAAATTTTGATGGTAGCCATTCTAACAGGTGTGAAATAATACCTCACAGTGGTTTTGATTTGTATTTCCCTGATCATTAGTGATGGTGATATCAGATTGTTGGTTTTTTTGTTACTGAGTTGTATGAGTTCTTTATATCGCCTTATCAGATACATGAATGACAGTATGTTGTCACATTTACTAGGTTAACGTTTATTTTATTGAGGCTTCCTTTGCTGTGCAAGAAGTTTTTTAGCTTGATGGAATCCCACTTGTTTATTTTTGCATTCACAGCCTTACCTTTTAATGTCAAGGAACTTACTGCCTGTGTTTTCTTCTAGGAGTTTTATGCTTAATCTAGTTTCATTCCTATGCATATGGCTGTCCAATTTCCCCAACACCATTTATTTAAAGAACTGTCCTTTCCCCATTGTATATTCTTTCCTCCTTTGTCATAAATTAATTGACTATATATGGGAGGTTTATTTCTGGGCTCTCTATTCTGTTCCATTAATTTCTGTATCACTGTTTTGATTACTATAACTTTGTCATAAAGTTTGAAATTAGGGAATGTAGTGCCTCCAACTTTGTCCTTCTTTCTTAAGATTGCTTTTTGGCTATTCATGGTCTTTTGTGTTTCCATAAATATTTTAGGATTATTTGTTTTATTTCTGTAAAAAA
>NW_005308859.1:0-824 GCF_000412655.1 Myotis brandtii
AGCATTCTCAGCTACCCAAGACATTGAACTGAAAAATTTACCACAAAAATACACATTCAATTTTGGAAATGTACCATTTACAGTTCATAGAAAAAGTTTGATTTCTCATGGAAATAACTTCAATTTGTTAAACACGCCACAGAAAGAATTAAGAGTAGAAAGGTCCCTTAACGCTTTCTAAGCAGAGACAACAGCATCCCCAGCTGGGTGTTAGCTGGCTCTGGAACTGTATCAAGAACTAGGTGAGATGAAAATAAAAGGCCTTGGAAGGATTTCCAAGCATACCGGGTTTTATGTTTTGTGAGCAAATCTGAAGGCTGAATGGTGACTGTGAGACGCAGGAGTCAAAGCCCTGGCATTGAATTCCAGTTCTGCTCTTTTTATTTGTAGAGCCTTGGGGTGTTGTTTACCTTTTCCCAGACTCCCTTTCTTCTGAAAAGGAGGTGGTTGCACTAAATGGTCTCTTATGTACCCTTTTAGTTCTAATAGTCTAGATGGCATGACCTGAGATTTGGGAGGTGGCCTGCATTTGGAAGGTAGACCTGCCGGCCCAGGCCTACAATGATGCCTGGTACATATTAAACAACAAATGACAAACATGGAATTTACTAATGGACGACTTCATTGTTTTTAATCTGTGTGACTCTAAACAAGTCGATTTCCTGAAGTCTTAGTTACCTCCTGGGTAAAATGAAAACAGCAATTCCTATATACCCTGCTTAAAGCTCTAAGCTGTTCAGAGCAGTGTTTCCCAAAATGTGTTCAGTAGAGTATAAGTTACAAGGGATTTGTTGTTGTTAATCCCCACCCAAGGATATTTTTCC
>NW_005308860.1:0-824 GCF_000412655.1 Myotis brandtii
ACTCAAGAGAGAGTGGGGTGGGAAACTCAGTATTGAATGTAACAGGTATTTCTTTTTCTGGTGCCTACTGACCCCTAAGGGGTCCATGGATAGACGTGTACTTTAATATAACTAGCTTTTTTGTGGTCCTATCTAGTATTTTACCTATTGAAAACTGATTCTAAGAAGGGATCCAAAGACTTCACAGACTGCAAACTGGGCCATGGCACAAACAAAATTGGAAACCCCTGGACTAAAGGGAAGTGAGACCAGAGAGGGAGTTTAGTACATGATTGTCCCAGGGCACCAGTGCTGCCTGAGGTTGGAAATCACGAAGGCACCTTCGCCACAATCCACACGTGTGTTGAATCCTCTGATAGTAACATGATGGGTGATTTTAAGGAGGACTTTCTTTTCCTAGACTTCATGTTGTGGCAGGAGCATTTAGATGCTTCCGGAGTTCTTGTTTCTTTTCTGAGGTTGTGACCTCTCCACTGATGAGTCACATTTATAGTGCGTTCCGTGACTGGTGATTTGAAAACACTGTCAGCAGCGGAGCCCTTTCCCTTCACATGAAATTCCATGCACCATCCCAGTATATAAACCTGATAGGCTCTGGCAAAACAGAGGTGGGCGCTTGGCCCACTTCACCTTTCCCGGATGCTCTCTAACCGTTCTTCACTTCCCCACCCAGGAGCTGCCTGGGGTCTTCTGAATGCTCCAGTCAATGTAAAACTTGGAAATCACTGCTTTAGATTAAACATCCCTATTTAAAAGTAGACAAATTTTCTTTTTACTTTCTGAGAAAAGAAAATAGATTTCTTGCCCTGAAATGTCTTCAAAAT
>NW_005308861.1:0-824 GCF_000412655.1 Myotis brandtii
CATGACACATTCCAGTGTCATCTGCAAGAGCAAAAATCCTGAGTTTAAGACGGTGAGGACATTTTCCAAAGGTATTTATTAATTTTGTAGCTCCACAAAGGTAAGACTGTGCTGTTTTGTTTTGTCTTTGATACTATCACCAATCCCCGCCCACCTCCACCTGTGCTCTGTTTTGACGTATGCGCCATTCCTCCCCGTTTACATTTTGAAAAATGACATTCTTGCCTCTATCTGTCTTGCTATTTTGACTGGTCGTTCCCAAACATAAACCGCCCTACTCTGAAGCTTTCCAAAACGAAGAGGATGCTGTCTGCCACAAAGCAGGTTGTTAATGAGTTTTACTAAGTGGCTCTGAGCTCCTGCGTGGCCTGGATTTGGATATAAATTCTAGGGCTTATTACACACCAACAATAATGGAGCTTCTAGCTATTCAAGATTTTCTTTGGTGAAAAATATTAGAAAAGGCATAGACTTTGGCTCACAGAATAAGTATGTACACAGACCTGTGTATTTTATGAAACACTACAAGCCCAGAGGTGACTCTTCTAGAACGTACCATCTATTTTACAAAGAAAGAAAAGAAAGCACATGCTATTTACTTTAGGTCTTCAGAGATCATCATATATCTTCACAATTAAAGGCAAGACTATAAGGCTAGGCACTGAACACCGAAGAGCTCCGATTTCTATTTTTTGGTCCAAGTCATCATAATTTACTATTTCCAACAGGAAAAATAAGTTTATATAATGGTGCTGAATATCTAGTTTCCAATTATGAGAATCAAATGAAATGAATTAAACTTTGACAAAAATGAGGCAAAATCT
>NW_005308862.1:0-824 GCF_000412655.1 Myotis brandtii
AGAGAGAGAGAGAGAGAGAGAGAACAAACAAAAGAACAATTGATAAGTCACTAAACTTTTAATACAGGCATTTGCTCTCTCATTAGTATATTGGAGGTAAAGTCACACATGTGTGTTCAATTCATCTCAGGAATGCCAGAGGTACAGACTGCACGGACTTTTGCTAGCACACTGGGAGGACATTAAAGAGTCCGTAACATAGTTTTTTGACATTTACTCAAGTTCTTAGGCAATAAAGGCACAATTGTGAAAGGGTCTTAACATTTTGTCACTATGACTATAGTGGAAAATAAAGATAGATAGAAAATTCCAAAGTTATTAATTACTGGTTCTTTAGCACATGAAAATTCATTGCATTCTACATGCTAAAGAGGCAGGTGTATAACTGCAGAAAGGTGTATTGCATATCAAAAATGTAAAAGTCTTTAACAGACTCTGAAATGGGACTAAAAACTCAGGCTTGTACAAACTCGAAATGTGCACGACTTCCAATGACTGCCTCAATCTCTCTAATCCCCTACGTGTCCATTACTTCTCCTATTTCAGAAGTTAGAATTACCACCAAAGAAGGGGCATAAGAGTTGGTGGTTGGATTCCAGTGAGGACACATACCCAGGTTGCAGTTTGATCCCTGGTCAGGGTGAGTAGGGGCGGATACTCATCTGGCTGGTGTGGATCAGTGGTTGAGCATGGCCCATGAACCAAGATGTCTCCTGTTTGATTCTGCATCAGGGCACATGCCCAGTTTGTAGACTTGATTCTTGGCGGGGGGCCTGCAGGAGGAAGCCAATCCATGTTCCCATCTCTCTATCCCTATACCTTCC
>NW_005308863.1:0-824 GCF_000412655.1 Myotis brandtii
TCTTTGCTCCTGAGGCCCTAGACCAGGTGAATCTGGGTTGTACTAACAAGCACTTTAATATTGGCCACCAGAGGGCTCCCATATTCCTTCCATCTAAGTAAAAAACACATAGTGCAATTAACATAAAGTTCACTAAATAGAAAGTATGTACGGATTTATAATATAGTTACCTATAAGGGGAAATATTCCAAATCCACTGTGTTCTTCTTACACAAAATACTTTCAGTGGACACACGAGAAACTAAACACGTCTATTAAAACAAAGTGATTAAGTTGTGCAGTTGATTTTGTTTTTGTTTCTGGAAGCCATGGCACAGACTTATAATACTTAATACTAGGTGACTCCATTTAAAAACTATTTCCATTAGTTAATTTGGGTGTAAATCTATTATATATTTATGGGTGATGTTAAATATAACTGATTCTAGCCATTGGAGTACAGTTGTTGTTGTTTTTATCACAAGCTAAGCCATATAGATTATCCTGAAATAAAACGTTGGGTATTTTTATTAGCCCAGTTTTTGATATTACACAAAGTTTTATAGAACAAGATGGTGGGTGTCTTGGGGGGAGTGTTAGTGGTAAGAGGAATAATGTCATGAGCTATAGATATTTCCACTGGAGAGGAAGGAAAATATTGCTTCCTTTGTGGGTCTTCTACTGGTTCTTACTGAGCTGTGTTAGCTGAAAACCAGTCCCAGGAGCTGAGGCTTGCCAGGGTAACTCTAAGGGTTTCTAGAAGCAACAGAAGCATTTGTCATTGTTCTTTCCTTTAGTTTGTGGCCATTTGTCTGGGTTGGACAACCCAGGTGCTGTCCATAGAG
>NW_005308864.1:0-824 GCF_000412655.1 Myotis brandtii
GAAAGGCAATCCATGGAAATGTGGCTCTTCACAAAGCAGAACACACAGCTGTCCAAAAAACCCAAACCAACAACAGAAATACTGCTTCCTCTTCCTTTATCCTGTTTCAGCGGTTCTCCCATTTGAGCCTGCCTTGGAATCACCTGGAGGGCTTGAAACACAGATTCCTAGGCTCCACCACCAGAGGTTCTACTTTAATAGGTCTGGAGTTGGCCTCATAATTTGAACTTCTTACATGTTCCCAGGTAACACTGGTGTTGTTGGTCTAAGGAGTAAAATTAGAGAACCACTACCATACTCTGTTCCTGGAAACAATACCTCTTTCAGAAGATTGAATGACTTTCAGCTGAAAACAAGAATAAAATGAACAATGGAAGACTCTCATATTTTAAGCAGTTTCATTGTTCATCTCATAATAACCTCTTTTGAGTAAACTGGTGCTGACAAAAATATATGTTAACTGCATGTGAGCCAATTTTGACTATGAATTCTTAATTAAATGGTCATGCTTGTTATTTTCATCTTTAGCTTTAAAGTACACTTTTAAATTTTATTCCCTCAATATGGAAGACTTCTTACACCAGAAACATATGGTATAGGTTATAAAGGGGGGGAAATGACAAATTTTACATTAAAATTTTAAAAGTCTGTTCTTCAAAAGACACCACACAAAAGTAAAAAGGTAAGCCAAAGACTAGGCAAAGATATTTTCAACAAGTGGTTAAAAAAAAAGGGGGGGGGGTGGAGTGAATATTCAAACATCTTAACACATTTCGTACCGCTCAGTTTTCGCGCGCCATCTGTTAAGGACCGCTCACGAGTGT
>NW_005308865.1:0-824 GCF_000412655.1 Myotis brandtii
TGTTTATTTATTTTCAAAATATATTACACTATCTAGCACATGAATAGAAAGCTATTACTTGTATAGCTTGAGTGAGTGGCATTTTTTATTTATTAAAACTTTGTAATGAAAGGATCGGTTTAGTGTCTCCTTAATAGTTAAGTAGATGTGATGAATTATTCAGCACCTAACCTACTTTAGATTTATAAACTCTGATTATGTGAATTATTCTTTTGCATTGAAGCAAAATATTTTGTTCATTTGACAATTCTCAAAATTCTTGTCAAAATAAAAATATTAATTTCATAAATGGAAACACTCAACTCTATGGTAAACATAGTAGAACATTGTGATAATTTTGCAAATTCAGAGTTGATATAACAATATTTGTAAATTAAGCTTCTGATTTTACCAACATTTATAAAAATTATTAACAAGATAATTCAATAGATTGGCTTTTAGATTGTTTAGTTTCTGATATAAGAGTTTTATATATTAAAATTTTATGAACCTATTAGGACCAAAACTTCACAAATGTTTATTTCTACACATTAGAAAGTGAAATGTATATAAAACAAGCATTTATAGTTTTTCTTATTGATTGGATTTAAGAAACATTTATGATCACAAATACATATAAATATAAAATACATACCTAACATATGTTCAGGTAATTCAATAACTGGAAAGTGTCAATATCAGGTTTAATAAAGATTAAAAGGAAAAATAACATATTGTGATGAGTTAATAGAATAGTGAAAACCAATTGCAGAATAGTTCATTTTTAAAACCCACTGTGTGTTAGCTATTCAGGATAGAATCAGAATGTTGATGTTAGAGAACAT
>NW_005308866.1:0-824 GCF_000412655.1 Myotis brandtii
GAGCCCAGGAGAAGGGCTTGACGTAGAGAGTGAAGACATTCAGAGGTTTAGCTGGAGCCTCCGGGAAGCTCTTCGCTCCGGAAGGAAGACAACAGCTGGACGCTTGGGATTCTCTGCCTCCCGTGGGAAATGTCACAGCGGGCACACCCGGCACCCGGCCAACTCTGCCACTGGGCGAGGTTTCATGTCCTCCCCCGGCCCCAGCCAACAGCCCCACCTCGAGACAGAAGGTGTCTCCCACTTCTTCTCATCTCCCACGAACGTCAAGCACCATCTGCAAGGTCCCAGATGGACCCATAGTTAGTTTCTTCCTCTCACCATCCTGGGAAAGTTCCCAGGAAGCTCATCTCGGGGCAAGGCCTCGTGGCTAGAAGGCGGCTGCCAGCTGACGGAGGGGACTCGGGGGCACGGGAGGCTGATGCCCAACTGGCGGCACCTCTGAGATAAACACGGACCTGCTCCCCGGCAGGCAGTGCCAGCCCATCCTAGAACGGGGAGCGGGCCCACTCATTCCTGCACGACGCACCCACACACCAGACTGGAACCTTCTGCTGTCACTGCTACTTGCTGGTGGGGAAGGCAACGGTGTCCAAATAAATAAATAAATAAAATCCCTTCTAAGAATAACGTGTCACTTGTGAGCACGCTGGCAGCTGCTCAAACACCGAGACTTGACCTTCCCTTCCATGTCTCCAGGGCTGAAGGTCAACCTATTTACAGTGTGGGTCCCCGTGCCCACGGGATATCACTTTCCTGAAAGCATATGATGACCAGTGAGATAAAGTGTCAAAAGGTGAGGCTGTGCCAAAATGCCTTAAAAAAAA
>NW_005308867.1:0-824 GCF_000412655.1 Myotis brandtii
GTGGGAATGAGGTCCTTGTGATATCTTCAGAAAATGACTTTCCAAGATTCACATGGGATGATGAGATGTGGAAGAAGGCTTTATTTGCGTAAAGTTATATTTCTCAGACTTCAAAGTTCTCTGCCCCTTAAGTTAGTCCTGGAAAAGGTGCAACTGGGATTCCAGCAAAGCCAGAAATAGAGCCAGTGTCCGTAGTTTCTGTTCCATGTTGTAGACAGGTGTGGTTCAGCATCCAAACTAATTAAAGTCTACTAGTCCATGTGTGGAGTCCATCATGGCCATGCGCCATGTGGGCACAGGGGAGTGCATCTCCCTGCAGCAGGAGTCCCAACAGGTCCTGGCACTGAGAGGGAGAAGAGAGAGAAGGGTGGGACTTCCTTTGTTTGGAAGTTTAAATATTTAGGTTTCACTTGCTTGCAGTGGCCACTGACTCCATTTCAGGTGTGACTGATGGGAACGCATCTTCCCACATCACTCAGACCTTACTGGGCATGGGTCTACCTGGTCTTTCCTTTCCTCCTTTCCTGTTACATAATAACCAGGTTATTACAATGGCATCAGTTGGAGAGTAGGGTTATTTGAATTCAAATTGTGGGTAGATGGGTAGTTCAAGGTGGTACCTTAGGAGTGGAGGATTTGAGAGGAGTTGAAGTTAAAATCACTAGAAATAAAAAAAAAGTAATTGAAAGATTAGGGTACTGGTGGGTCTTAAGACACTGAAGTAATTCAGGACTATGACACAATATGGAGTGGAGGGAAAATTAGTGATTCTGGTAGTAAGGTCCCCAATGAGTGAAAAGAACAGGGATTGTTAGCTGAGGAGA
>NW_005308868.1:0-824 GCF_000412655.1 Myotis brandtii
AAAAACAAATAAATAGACTTGATTACTTTGACTGATGGCAGAGGTAGATAGCTTTCTGTTCTTAGACATTGCATTTACTATGGTAAAAGGAGAGAAAAATTAACAAGTAACCTATAAAGTTTTTTTTGGAACTGAAGTTTACCCTATGATATTAATTTTAACAAAATAGGAAAATGAGGTATGTTTAAAACTGATGTCTCATCCCAAATTCCTTACATCAAAATATTCTGGCAATTTCCACCAAGAGCCATGGTCTTCTACTGCAACTATAGAAAGAATAAACAGCTCGCATGGGGATGTAGAAGCAAAATCCGAGGTTCAGCCACACTGGCTGACCTGACATCTAAGTTGTTTCTGGCTGGGGGCTGGAGCATCAAGGATTAAAAGTAGCCCATGAGCAAATGACCCAGCAGTAGTAATGAGGGTCAAAATGGAGAAAACCAAACTTGTTGCTTGTTGAAGGGGTAAAACAGGGTTCAGAAGTTGTAGATAAGGAAGTGACTAGCCTCAAGACAATGAAGCAGAACAGCAACAGGTAAAGCAGGAACAAAGTGAGAGCATCCAAGTTTAAGTTCACAGACTTGTCTGCAGAACCATGTATCGGAGTTCATTGCATTGTGATGGTGGATTGATGAGTGGAAAAGTACTCAACTTGGAATGACACAATCCTTAACTAAATGAACATTGAGAGAAATGGTTTTCCAGATTGAATTAATTGAATGAGCTTAGGCTCTTAGGCATTTCAGTTTCTTTTTCAAAATTATCATGCCTTTATGAAAAGCTAGAGAGAGAAGCATTTTATAGTTTCCTTTTGCAAAGTGGTC
>NW_005308869.1:0-824 GCF_000412655.1 Myotis brandtii
CCTTAGAGAGGGTCCCTTGGGAAGCAGGTCAAAGGCAGGCACATGGGACAGGTGTGGAATGCTGCCCCAAGAATGGAGTCATGGATCCTGGCCAACACCGAGGGCTTTGCAGTGGAAGTCAGGGCTCTGGTCCTGGCTCTGATACTCCTTCTGGGTTCAGAGGAGACTGGACTACATGATCTCAGTACAGCTTTAAGTCTGTATTTGCATTTATGAGCATCAGATCTCCAAGAAGCTAACACCAAGTGTTCCTTTCCTGGTCTCTTCTTTCTTTCTGCTGAACATATTTTAACCTGGGGATGGCAATGTTTGGTGAACTTGATGAAGAAGGGAGAGATGGTCGCTGGAGTGTCTATGAGGATATGAAATATTCAAAGGTAGGTCATGCTATGAGGAAGCAACTCCATCTAATCTGTTTAGTTCATCCTACTTATTAGAGGAAAATCACTTAACTTCTGGCCTTGTGCCAAAGCAGAGTATTGTGTATACAGTATTTGGGATTCTTGCCTGATTTGCCTCTCCTAACTGAGAATATGAGATACTGAGGCCCAGATATGTAGGGATAGGTAAAAGTACGCTCCTTTCCTGCAATGGCCCCCACTAAGATATTACAAATAATTTTAAAGGGTTGGAAAGTATTGTTCTATTGTGTTGATCCAACACCATCAAGGAACTACTGGTTCAATAATGAAAAATTATTTATCCCAAGAGAAACTCACTTCTTGTAGTAACTTTGCAAATACTCCTTCATGGATATTAATTGCTGAGTGCCTGTTTTGTGCAGGGTTTTGAGAATTCAAAGATGAAGATACTTTTTTGCCCTT
>NW_005308870.1:0-824 GCF_000412655.1 Myotis brandtii
AAGTCAATCATGGTAATATTTCATCTTGCTAATGATTGATTTGAGAGTGGGCGTATAATCTATTCTAGATAATAAGACACAAGAGAAAACTTGCTGAGATATCTTCGATGAAGTCTTTAATTAAAAAGAAAAAGACTTCCCTGCCTAGTGTGGTTCAGTTGGTTGGGTATCATCCTGTGAACCTAAAACTTGCTGGTTTAATTCCTGGTCAGGCCACATGCCTGGATTGTGGACTCAATCCCCAGTAGGGTGCCTGCAGAAGGCATCCAATCATTGTTTCTCTCTCACATCAGTGTTTCTATCCCTCTATCTTCCTCTCTCTAAAATCCAATATAAAACCTTTTTTTTAAAAAAGAAAAAGACCCACAAGAAAGAACCCCTTTTCTTTTTCTGTCTATTATCACATCTGTATGTAATATCTAATTGCAGTAATTATTCTCTACATGAGCAGAGCTATCCAAGGACTGTGCAGCTCACCAAAAATGACAGAAGAGAAAAATGGGGAGAACTTAGAACTTTGGTGATATGACTGAGTCAACCACCTGCTTCTAGATTCCTTATGATTTGAGATGTTGTCTTTCTGTGTAAGCCAGTTAAATTAGAACTTTTTCTTTTTACACTAAAAGCATTCAATTCCAACAGTGACATCTCTTTAAGAAACTTCCAAAAATGAGTGTGAAGTAAATTTTCTGGGCCATTAAAAGTGAGAAATTATCTTTATTTTACCAGAATAGTTTGACTGGGTATAGAATTTTAGTTTGAAAACTCATTTTCTTTAAGTATAACACTTGCCCTGACCGGTTTGGCTCAGTGGCTAGAGCATC
>NW_005308871.1:0-824 GCF_000412655.1 Myotis brandtii
CAAATCCAGCACTTTATTTTTTAGGACCAGATTATTGGGGATGGGGGGTAGAAGGCAAGAGGTCCAGGACTTATGATTTAAAGTAAAATGTAAGCTAAGATGATGAAAACAAAATGGTTCGTGGTTAGTAGTAATTAGGGGTAAATGCAAGCGGTACGCTGTGACCAAGCTGTGCCGGTTGATGGGAAGGCGGCTGGAGATGTGCAGGTAGAAACACGGGGAAGGGGCCTGGATACAACAGTAATACCAAGCTGGCCAACATGCCAACTGTACCATGTTACCGGGGGGGAAATATCCCACCTTGATTCTAGAATGTGTTAAAAAAGAAAATTGGACGTGAGAAAAGGAGAAATAGTCGCGTTGTTATGCTTTCCTGTCGAACACTTATGAAATCACATGCCATCTTGATTATTATCCTTTTGAGAAATAGGGAAGAACTTGAGACAGTCCAGAAAGAGTGACACACGTGAAGAGAGAGAATGCAGATGGAAAAGAGGTCCCATGAGGAAAGGTTAAAGAATCAGGACCATTTAGCCTAACAAGGAAAGATCAACTGCTGAAATGTCATTGTTCTCAAACATATTGCAGCTTTCTTGCAGGAGGATGCTAGTCATGTGTTTCCTGAGTATATGGAGGCCAGGACAAAAAAATGTAGATGGAAATCGGATCAATAAGTAAATCTTCTGATGGCTTCCTGTTTCCTACAGACCAAGGCAAAGCGCCTTCAGAATGTATGCAAGGTCCCGTCTCTTGTTAGTCCGGCTGCAAGCTCCTCCTCTGCTGTGCACGCCTTCCACCCAGGCCCCGCCTTCCACCCAGGTCCC
>NW_005308872.1:0-824 GCF_000412655.1 Myotis brandtii
CCAAGTGGCATAATTTTTTATAGAATGTGTGAAGGTACTGCACCTCTGCCCCGTGTCGCAGTCATAAGAGGCCTTCTCCTTTGCCCCTAGCACTCCATGGGACGGGCACATAGTCAGAGCAGGAAAACCATCCTCCCCCAAACCCCTGGAGGTGTCCGCCCGTCCTACCCCACCACGAGGGCTAGTCATGTCCAGGTCCTCTGTGTGTCCATAGGCTCCTCTGGGCCTCAGTTTCCTCATTTGTGTCATGAGGAAAATGTCATCTGCCTACCTCAGAGGACCACCGCACAAATGAGATCATGGACAGAAAGCACATGACACCTGGTAGGTAGGTACTCAGTAAGTGATCATTGCATGTGATTGCTGACATGGTATCCTGTTCTGAGGAGGCCACCCCGAAAATCTCCTAAACCACTCCCCGACCTTTACCTTCTCAGCAGTAATCAGAACATGGGGTGTCTGGCCCCTCAACCCTTCCCGCACCACCCTAAGGTCCTCTTCCCTGTCAGAACCAGTCCCCTCCCCAAGCACAGCCACACTGCAGCCATACCTGGCCATGCAGCTTGTCCTCAGGGCCTGGCTTTGTCTTGTGGTGTTTGGCGTCCATGCAGACGTTGAGCAGGTCTGTCCTGTCTCTGGCACTGCACACGGAGGCTGAAAACCAGGCCAGCAGCAGCAGAGGTGGCATCAGTTTCCAGGCCATGTCTTTCTGTCCCTGCAGAGGAAGCTGTGGTTAGGGAGAGCGAGGCCTGAGGGAGAGAGCCCACGCCGGGCGCTCCCTTCACCCCCTCCTCAGTCTCCCCATCTGCACAGTGAAGGATGGG
>NW_005308873.1:0-824 GCF_000412655.1 Myotis brandtii
CCCCCCCCCCCCCCCCCCATTCCCTCTGCCCGTCACCACACAGTATTTCTTAATGGTTGAGAAACTAGTATTTGCCATTTGTTTGTACAACCACCTGAATAGCATTCTGGAAAAGAGGGATTTCTTAACATACAAGCTGGCATTGAATTGTAGGGCGAATAAACCTACTTCATTGGTGAATTTTGGTGGGGAGCTGCCTCTGAGGATGACAGCGTAAAGCATTCCTTTTGTGATGCATTGCAGAGCTTCCCAAAGAGGTGGCAAGGTTAATTATGTTAAGCATTTGGAACTTGGCAACAAGTAGGGTGGAACAAACATACTGACTGGACATATGCTATAGAATATTCCGTAAAGCTCTCTCCGTCTATAGTGGTTTACGCAGAAAGCTGAACATATGGTGGGCTTGGTTTGGCTTTTTCTCTGGAGTCATCTGTCAAGACGTGAGCTGCCACCTCATTACCCCCCACATTCTACGACTCCGCATTTTCCATTTTTGGCCTGGTTTCTCAAAGCCTTCAAGCACTCATTTTTAAACAAACTTATTTTTAAAAAATTATTTTGATCTGACCTACAAAAGAGTTGTGGGTGTTTCTGGGAGACAATTTTAAAAGGCATGCAATGTGGGCTCCACATCCTGGTTTTTGGAATCTGCATCCTATCAAGGTGACATGGGCCTTAGAGAGGTAATGATTGATCTTCCTACTAAAGAGAAAGGGGAATAATGGGAACTATTAGCATCAAACTTTTATTTTTTCTTGAGCACCTACTATGTATAAGCATGTCTTAGTAGAGCACTGTTTCTCAAAGTACAGCCCACTGGGTGA
>NW_005308874.1:0-824 GCF_000412655.1 Myotis brandtii
ATGCAAACCACCTTCCTTTCCAAAAACCTATTTCACTGTGTTTTTTCCTCTTTCTAGCCTTACAATTTTCATTTTGACATCCATATTATGGTGATTGTATTTATTATATTAGAATTTAAAAAAATAGTAAATTGTACTCAGAATATACAAGTTAGAAAAAGCTGGTCACATTTTACCAATATTTAGAATACACCAGAAGAAATAAATAGTAGGTTGGATAAAGCAGAGGATCAGATTAGTGTCTTGGACTATAAGACAACAGAAAACACCCAATCAGAGCAACAAAATGAAAAAAGGATAGTTTAAGGGACCTTTTGGACAACACAAAGCATAACAACATCTGTATCATAGGGGCAGCAGAAGTAGAAGAGAGTGAGCAAGGGATTGGGAAACTATTTGAAGAAATAATATCTGAAAAACCCTTTAGCCTGATGAATGAAACAACATAAAACTCCAGAAAGTGCAGTGAGTCCCCATCAAGATGAACACAAAGAAGCCCACACCAACACAACTCCTAATTCAAATGGCAAAGGTTAAAGACAAAGAAACAATGTTAAAAGCAGCAAGAGAAAGACAATTATTTACCTCCAAGGGAGCTCCCATAAGATTATCAGGTGGTATCTCAACAGAAACATTTCAGGCCAGGAGGGATTGGCATGAAATAATAAAAGTGATGAAAATCAAGGAACCCACAAACAAGACTACTCAGCAAGGCTATCATTCAAAATTGAATGTGAAATAAAGAGCTTCCTAGACAAACTTAAAAAGGCAAAAGGAGTACCTTATTACCAAACCAGCATTGCAAGAAATGTTAAAGGAACTGC
>NW_005308875.1:0-824 GCF_000412655.1 Myotis brandtii
AGACACAAGAGGAGGAGGAGAAAGAAGAGGGAGAGAGGAAGAAGAAGGAAGAGTAAGAGCTGAGCTGTCAGAGAAGAAATACAAGCATGAGCCACACACGGACACTGAACAGAGCACTGACTGTATATGTGGGCAAGGGCATAATGATTTTCATAACTAAAGCAATTAACATTGGGGAGCAGGTCAAAGGCATCTCCTTGCTATTAATAAAGCTGTTCATTACAATTTCCTAGGTAGGGAGTTGTATGGTAAGTGCAAGGAAAAGTCATAGGATACTAGGTCCTCAGTGTGAATGGGGAATTTTGGAAGTCAACAAATTTAACCTCCTGCTAGATGCTTGTACCTATCAGAGATTAAACTTGCAGCTCAGTTACTGGAATAAAGACAAGTCTGTGATTTATTAATACCTTAATGATTAATGCAACACAATTATGAACTCAAACAAAAGTAGACTTCTCCCTTGTGAGAGCCTCAAGTTTCATAAATTAGAAATATCATAGTAAAATGAGAAATATTTGAACAAGTTCTGACTGTCTGAATAATCAAGATCTGACTCACTATTCATTAGTTTGATTCATGAAATTATTTTATGAATTTATCTTCCTAGAAAATTCACATTTCACAACTCCAAACTAATTGATCATTCAGAGACACCCCAATTCAACATAACATGTGAATTAGCAGTGCTTTGGAAAGAATGCATTGCTCCCTGGGCTTGGATACATGCTTCTGTCATATAGACTAACTAAGGAAGAATTCTGAGGCTGAACAAATCATGCAGTAGTGACACAAGGTAAGGTGGCAGGCTTAATTCTCAATATTAG
>NW_005308876.1:0-824 GCF_000412655.1 Myotis brandtii
TGGGTCGACGCTCAACCACTGAGCCACACCAGCCGGGTTGGAACATTGCTCTTAAAAATCCAGCCGCTCATGGGCCAACTAGAGACCACATACAAGTGAATTCCTGAGTTACCACAGGAATGGGTAAAACCAATAAATAAGTAAAACAACTCATGCTATGCTTTTTTATGGGACTTCCAAAATTACTGGGTTCTAAGTGTAAGCTCTACTGATTAAAAGGAAAAAAATCAGGACTCAGTTTTCCTCTTTGTTATGGGTTGAATTGTGTTTCCTGAAAAGATATATTGAAGTCCTGACTCCTGGCACCTGTGAATGTGACCTTATTTTGGAATAGGGTCTTTGCAGATGTAATCCAGTCAAGAGGAGGTCAGACTGGATTAGAATGGCCCTAAATCCAATGACGGGTGCTCTACGAAGGAGAGGGTAGTTTTGACACAGACACAAGGAGAAGGCCGTGTGATGATGGAGACAGAGGTTTGAGTAATGCATCTACAAGCCAAGAAAAACAAGGATTGCAGCAGCCACCAGAAGATTTAAAATAAAATTTTAAAAAAACAGCAAGGAAGGATCCTCCCTTCAAGCCTCCGGAGGGAGCAGGGCCCTGCCCTCAGCCTTCTGGCCTCCAGAACTGAGAGAACACGTATCTGTCTTAAGCCATGCGGTCTGTATCACTTTGTCACTACAGCCCTAGGAAGCTTGTAACCGACCAAGTTGGTGTGTAGAGTGTGTACGTGGAATGCATCTTGCTTCATCCAATGTAAGATCGAAAGCTTTATGCACACTGGAGGTATTTCAAAGAGACTCCATGCAACTTTTCACTCTGT
>NW_005308877.1:0-824 GCF_000412655.1 Myotis brandtii
GCGTGTGCAGCTGGGTTTCAAGTAACACACGGTTAGACCTCGGAACGGACCCTGGCCCTCATTAGCTCTGTGACCCAGGCAAGTCCCCTACCCTCTTCCCCCTCTAATTTAAAATGAGAAGATCAATGGTTTGCTGCTTACAGGATTGTTTTGAGGATTAAACAAGAGAATTCATGTCAGGAGCTGGGTACACAGTAAGTGCTCAGTTGGTGCTGAGTTGACTACCTCGGACTGAAAGCTGAGCAGCCAGTTGGTTTTACCGATGCGAGTATACACCGTGGGCTGGTCTGTGTTCAAGCCTGACTTAGTGAAAAGGTTAGCATGTTTGCTTTGGAAGCATGGACTGGTTTAAAAGGCAGACTTGGAATAGCACACTTCAAATATCTCAAGGAAATGCTTCCCTTGCAAGTTTCCCTGCTTCGGGCATTTGCTTGACCGGGTAGACTCTGCCCAGCTTCTGAGCTGAGAGCATCTGAAAGTGACCAGAACTGACCCGTAGCCCAAACTCCGCAGGTTCCACTGGACGTCTCGGGTGGTGCCAGGCAGCGAGCAGGGCCCTGAGCTGCCAGGTGAGCCCGGGTTCGGTTTCACAGGCAGCCCACACACGGCCCAGTCCCGCAGACGCCTCGGGCCCACTCACAGTCAGGTCTGGTGTTTCTCTTCCTTCTGGGTCCCTTTGCTCTGCTGTGCCACTTCCCCCTCTACGCTGTGTGATGACAGTACTGCCACCTGACCCACGACTTCTAGAGCTTTCTCCCCAAGGCCTCCCACAGGCGTTCTCCACTTAATCCGAGCTCCCAGGCTGATGGCCTGGAGGTTTCCCC
>NW_005308878.1:0-824 GCF_000412655.1 Myotis brandtii
TTACCATGTTTCTCTTTTATTAGTGTAGATAATTGGAAAGGCAAAAAATGTAACCCATGTACACAAAGAAAATTCAGTTCATGCAAGGAATCCTAATGATGTAAATTTTTCTTCACGTTTACCCTCAACTCACCTTTTTAGGTCATAATGTGACTAGCTCAGGTTGCTACCAGAAAGTCCTTCCCTCCTTGTGTGCCGCCATCTTCCTTGTCTTCTCCCCTCAAATCCTTCCTGTCTTTCTACCACTTTACCTTCCCCTATGAGTCCTGTCTGCTTCGCCTTTTTTGGTCAGGCTGACAGTTAACCAATTCCATCGGCTTTTCCCCCAGGGAACTTGTGGGAAAATAGAAATCAGATGAGTGGGAGGATGGAAAGGGGAGTTAGTGGCTTCAGATTCTAGGAAGATGGAATGAAGAGCTAACCTTTCAGCCCCCTGCTCAAAATGACCACAACAAATCTTCCCATGCTGACAGTGGTCACTGTGTTGCATCTGTCTCTTTTCCTCTCTAACCAGACACAAATTCTCTAATCCTGGGTTAGAGACTCAGAGGGGTTAGGCGCTGGTTGGAGAGACAGCACCAAACTCCCACAATGAATGGTGTACTAATATCAAGCAGTAAATGTGTCCCACAGAGAAAATGCCCTTCCCCTCATTTGTGAATCTGGAAACTATCCAGGAAGTATGATTTCAGAGGAGATTGTCCCACAAATTAAAAAATTTTCCCTTTAATTAGATATTTTCTACTGTTTTATTTGCAGTATGCATTCTTGAATATGGAAATATCTGTTGAGCCCAGCTGGTGTGGCTCAGTGGTTGAGTGTCA
>NW_005308879.1:0-824 GCF_000412655.1 Myotis brandtii
TCCGACGCTCCATCCAGTGAGCCAAACCAGCTAGGGCTCTTTTAGTCATTTTTATTATTTACTTTATTAATTGGGTTTAGCACTGAATGCCTTTAGGGTGTTTGGTAGAAATCAAATTTACCCTCCAGAGATTTATCCCCAGTGAAGGTCCTGTTATACCCCCAGGTTATTGAAAGCAGTGGCCTGTTGTTAGAACTAGAATACAGTTACATGCTTAAAGGTATGTTTTTAAAGGAACAGCTTCTTAGAGGTGTAAATTCCAGAGGTTGTCAAGTCAGCCCCATTATTTGAGTCGGCGAATGCAGCACCCTGAAATGTGACAAAAGCCACACAATTCCTGTTCTTTCTGGAAAAATGAATGTTCTACACACTGGCTTCATGTTTAGAAAATGTTTCATTACTGTTTACACATCAGTGTTTTTTAAAACCTAAGAAGGTCCGTGAAATCGAACCTGAAAATGGAAAGTACATTTCCGTTACACGTCAGGACCACCTCAGAAAGAAATGACGTTCGTCGCACTGGGCTGGGAGGGACACTTACAGCCTGAGCTGGTGAGACCTGGGCCGCCGGCAGTGCACCTGGTAGGCCGAGTGGGCCAGACGGAAGTGGATCATGGCGACACCTGTCCTCGAGCACCTGGAGCAAGGCAAGGCGGAGCCCAGACAGGCCTGTTAGAGCTCCCAAACCACCTCTCCCAGCGGCCCCTGCCCGCCCCTTCCCAGCACAGGTGCCTGCGGGCCACAGGGGAGGTCTTCTCCCGAGAGGGGCAGGTCCTTTTGTTTTTAAGCCGCCCTGGGCTGTGGTCGGAGCTCACTGTAACTTA
>NW_005308880.1:0-824 GCF_000412655.1 Myotis brandtii
GACCCGGCCCCCTCCTCTCCACCGATGCTCTGGCCACACAGAAACGGTTTCAGCTCCGCCCTGGCCGGGCCGTCTCTGCCTCTCGCATCCGCCCAGACACCTTGCTGCTGCTCTTTGCCGGACGGACGTGCACTCTGCCGCCAGGAGCCGGCGGAAAGGTCGCTTTCTTCAGAAAACCTCCCCTGACCACTTCCCCTTCCCAGCTGGTCAGCTGGCCTGTTCCCCAGGCGCCACGCCTCTCCTTTGACCTTGTCCGTTGTGCTTCTAGAAAGGGCACAGAGCCCTGCCTCGCCCACCCGACTCCCCGGTGCGCAGCACATGGAGCAGCCCCGGGCATCCAGCTGAATTGGGGTTTGGAGGTGGCACCGTCTGCTTAGAACACCCTCCGTCCCACTCACCTCCCTCAACCGCACACTCACACTAGTGTCCCCACCCCCCGGCCCCACCCAACCCACCGGGTCCTCTGGTCTTAGAGAATTGAATTGTCCAACGAGCCATCACTGACCAGCACTTTAAGGGAAGTGGACAATTATTAGGCCTGGGCTACTGTGTTGTCTTGAGACTTGGAGGAAAGACTCAGGCCAAGGGTCTTGCCCTCTAAGAAGACTGACTTGCCCCCTGCCACCAGGTTCCTCCCCTGCCGGGCTGGGCCGGGTCCCTCCTGGGCTCCTCCAGCACCAGGGCCGTCCCTCTGGGTTGGGTGCCCGCCTCTCCCTCTAGGCTGGGCCTGCTTGAGTTCCAGGCCCAAAGCCTGGAACCTGGTAGGTGCTTGCACCTGTGGGACTGATGGTTCCATGAATGACCGAATCAACACGGAAATCAAA
>NW_005308881.1:0-824 GCF_000412655.1 Myotis brandtii
GAAGTGAGGATACATTTTATGTTTAAAATCGCAAAATAAACAGATGCATTTCTGAATGCACACACAGGCCTGGGAATGAGTTTTTCCTCTTGGTCGGAACGGACAGTGCTAAGCTGCTACCACCTGTGGGGGAGGGTGAGGGTTTCTGGGATGGCCGGGGGCACTTTCATTGCACCCTAGCTAGTTTGATTTTGATTTCTGCCTATGAGAATGCTCTCGCGCATTGCTAGTGAAATTAAAAATAAATAAATAAACACGCTAATGGGAGGTCTAACTCTCATGCCAGCTGCGGGGAAGCAGGCGCTATTTAAACATTAAAGAATCGAATGCAGTTACTGAAATGTACCCAGAATAAAAATTGGCCTGTAGGCTTTTGCCATCCACAGGAAACGGCACCAACCCCAAGGCACAAAATGCTCTGCTCTTACCAGCTTCCGCTGCCAAGCTTTATTATTTATCCTGTCTCTATCGATTCAGTGTTCTCTGGGATGAAAGGAGGAAATTAATATTCACTGTGTGCTTAACACATTCCAAGTGTTATATTTGCTGTTGTCATATTTTCTATTTCATTCTGTGCTTGAAACTCCAAGAAGTATAGCTATCCCTCCATTTTACAGATGGCAAAACTGAGGCATGGAAGGTTTAATGCATTTCTGCATGATCTTGCACACACCAAACAGCAGGTGATGAAGCCTGGATTCAGACTCAGCCCTTCCTGGCCCCAAAGCCACTGACTCTCCTCTCTCAAGAGTCATGTAAGAGCCCTAACTGGTTTGGTTCAGTGGAAAGAGTGTCGGCCTGCGGACTGAAGGTCCCAGGTTCAA
>NW_005308882.1:0-824 GCF_000412655.1 Myotis brandtii
CAGCAGGAAACCTGCACGGGAAAAACATGACAAGAACAAAACAACCCCCTCTCTGCTGGGCAGGAGCTCGAGATAGAAAAGTCAGTGTTATGAGAGCAGCTTCGTTGGTGATTCAGGGAGAGAGAAAATCGACTTCAGGTTTCTAAATGAGTTCCTCCGTTGTGAGCTCAAAACAGAAGGCCGGGAGGAAGGAGTGAGTTGTCTGCCTAACACCCACAGGACAGCAGGATGAAGAACAGCCAAGCAACCGAGAGAAGCATGGTGTTTCAGGACGAACAGCTGCCTGGAAACCCAATTTCCAAGAAGAGGAAAACTCCCTCATTAAATGGTGTGCAGGAAGGCACAGCACGGAGCGTTCAGACGGTCCGCAGTCCTGGGGGATGCGCCGCGGATAAAGGGGAAGATATTGTAAAATGTTGATTTTGCTCCCTGTCACATGGTGCTTTCTGGCTTATTTGGTTTGGCCTGAAGTGAGAGGGAAATGTGCTGCTTACAGATGACCTGTCAGGGCAGGCGGCTGCTCTCCAGTCTGGGCATGATCGCCCGGAGACGTGAACAGAAACTGGGTTGTATTTTTGTGAGTCCTCACCCGAGGATATGCTTATTGATTTTTGGGTGAGAGAGGAAGGGAGAGAGAGAAGCACTGGTGTGAGAGAACATCGATCGGCTGCCTCCCGTCCGTGCCCCGGCCTGGGATCAGGCCTGCTTACACCGGCCAGGCTAGCTGCCGTGTTCTGAGTAGCGCGTGGTAAAAGGAGAAGGCAGAAATTAAGTTGATTTCTTATATCTTGCTTTTCCAAACTTATTTTTTGCTTCTAAGTAAT
>NW_005308883.1:0-824 GCF_000412655.1 Myotis brandtii
ACAGTGTTCTGTGACTTAGTTTTACTCTTTTCTTTTCAAAGCAGCGCATGTCCCCTCCTGATGATGAGCTTGCGTCCCTTACACATACTCCAGCCAGGCCATGGGCGGGCGAGGGGCAGGGGGTGGTGCTGGGGGGCCTGCCCAGCCTTCAGTGTGGTGGGTCTGCCAGTTGGAATTATAATTTCTTATGAGTATTTAACCACAGTGGGGAGCCTCAGATTACCAAGCGTGGCCCTTTAATAAGTTGTTGGAAGTGCATAAACAATTCTAAGAAAGACCTAGTAAAAATGGGTTAATGGTGTTATCTTGCAAAACGATTTCTTATGCCTGTGCTCTGTTAGTTATGGGAAATGTGAGCAGAAGAGAGGCTGGATCTTAGAAGCGCACCAAGTACCTGTGAGCCAGGGGTCTGGCAGGTCACTCGCCAGCCTGGGGTATAGCAGGAGTGCAGGAGTTTGAGCTGGGAGGTCAGCAGCCTCCTGTCCTCAGCTCTGGTCCATCCATTCCAGCAAGGTCCTGAGGGAGGTGAGGTGGGGTCACGGGAGAGCTGGAAAGAGAAAAACAAGCTGGAGACAGAGAGCAGACCGGCCTGGCTCCTCGCCCTGGAAGGGCGGGCTGTGGAGAACTCCCGTCAAGTTGTCATCGTCCAGCTCTAGGGCAGGGGCTCTCACCCTGGCTGCATGTGCGGGTCACCTGGGGAGCCTTCAAACACACCACTGCCCGGCTGCACCCCAGACTAATTAAATCAGAAGCTCTGGGTGCGGCCCAGCCCTCAGCATTTGTTTAAGCCGCTCCAGGTGGGCAGCTCAGGCTGGAAGCCAGCT
>NW_005308884.1:0-824 GCF_000412655.1 Myotis brandtii
CGAGGAGGCCGCGAAACCTGAGCGCGCCCTGCCTGCAGTCAGACGGGGGTCAGCAAAGCCAGACTAAATAGTCTGGCGGGCCGGGCGCTGGGCTGTCTGGAAAATGATCCCAGGATGGAAGGAACCGGTCAGGGAGGGGGCCGGAGGGGGACACAGTCAACAACGCAGAGCCCTGTATCGGCGGCCACCTAAGGCCGCCTCCCCACGACGGAGCCCGCGCGCGACAGAGACGGAGATTTTTATATTTTTCATTTCAGTTTCCGCTTCTTACTGGGAGAGGGAGGAGACAGGCTGCTGGCCGGCACAAGCTCCTGGCCGCACCCTTTGCTCCGTTCTGCAGGCGTGGGGCCAAGTCCTCACACCCGAAAGGGTGCGGGAGCCTCTGTGTGGCCTTGGGCTGGTGGATCGGCCTCTCTGTGCCCCATCCGCCCTCGCTCGCCCAGCAGGCAGAAGCCCGTGCGCCTGTGCCGATGGAGGCTGGGCCGTGCCTTTGTGTGGGTGGGCAAAGGTGCCCTCCAGCCCGAAGCTGTGCCCTGCGTCCACACTGGCCATCTGAGGAGCTGGACCAGGTGCCCTGGGGCGGTGGACAGCATGCAAGATTGCACACGGCGGACTTGGGGGCAGCAGGACACGAGGGAGGCCTGTACGTTCCTGACACCTGCTCGGTGCCTGTCACCATCGTGGATGCTCTAAACCTCACACCCACACGGAAGGTGGGCATTTTTCTCCCCTTCTCAGGGCTGAGGCCGGGAGAGGTCAAGTAGCTTGGCCAAGGTCACATAGCTAGTCAATGACGTCACCAAGATTGGAGCGCAGGGCTAACC
>NW_005308885.1:0-824 GCF_000412655.1 Myotis brandtii
TGCTTGAAAATCAACAAAAAATTCAGCAACACTGAATTGTTAAGTGCACTGCATTGTCTTTAAGAAGGATCGTTATATTTGCATTTTGTTCTCTGCAAAGTTTAAGAAACAGCAGCACCGGCCTCACAGTGCAGCATCCCTGAGCAGGGTGGAAGTAAGTGGGATTCTCCTGGGTGTCCCCAGGCACTTCCTTCGTGCACTCACATATTTCACACATAATCACTATCTTCTTGTCTTCGGCTCCTAGCTCAGGAAAGCCACCACGACTTCCTCCCATTCACCATTGAATTTGGCACATTGTTGATCATCAGTACTTCCCATTGTGGCTACAAAACAGTAATTTTGTTTTTAGTGCACAAGATGGCCATTTGCTTTGCAGCATCATCCAGAACACTCAGGAATAACGTTGCCACCTCCAGAAAAACAGAAGAAGCATGGCCAGCTCTGAATGGAAACATAGCTGAATCAAATACGAACTTTTCTAGGATTTTCCTATATAAAATAAGAAAAATCCTATGTTATTAAATCACGATTTATAAATCAAAATGTATGAAATTACTTTTCACTGCGTGTTTTTACTGATATGCATGAGGACCACACTGTGAACATTTTAAATTAACCTTAATGCCATCTAGTGGTCATTGAGAAATTTTTGTCTCAGAAAATTGGCAATGGCTTTAGAAAGTAAGAAATTATTACTAATAACAATACTGCCTCTGTTGAAGAGACTTTTCGAACACCTACAATGTTTCAGGACTCTGTGCTCAGCGCTTTATGCGCTTTACTTCATTTTCCCTTTACAATAATCTTTTTCTAAATAAACG
>NW_005308886.1:0-824 GCF_000412655.1 Myotis brandtii
CTGGCAGTGTTGTTTCCACAATCATCCTTTATCCTGGCAGCAGAAATTAGTCTGTCTACAGATTTTCCAAGTCCTTCCAGAACCAGCTCATTCTGCCCTCTCAGAGTTGCCAGCAATAGGCTGTTTGCATCCCTTCCTGAGAGTTCTTGAGTTTGAGCTCCCTAAGGCCTCTCCACTGAGCTCCTGAGTTACCAACACTGGCTGCACAGCACCCCACTAAGTGTGGACCTCAGCTCTACAGGGTCCTTTTCCAAGTTCCTAGTAACCCCGATTCTTCCTTTGGTCCCCAAGCACTAAGGGTGGGCCTGTTTCCTGGTGCCCACTCTCTCTATATAACCTCAAAGTCCCCCTTCTCCATTCCAGTTCTCTACACCTGTTTAACCTGTCCATTATATTACATTTTCTTTATTAAAACAACAGATATAGTTTCTGTTTCCCTCAAGCACTCTGTTATAGAATGTATATTTTATTTTCAGATTGAAGGTGAGATGCTGGAGAATGGGAAGAAGGAAAATGAAGAATCTAATATTCTTTATCTTTGAGATACTTTCCATTTAATTTATTATCTATTCTCCAATATATCCCATGAAACAGGTATGTTATCACAATTATTTATATTAATTAAAAGAGTGGTAACATTTATTGATGTCCTATAATGTGTTAATTTTTATATATTATTTCATTTAATATTCATAAACTTTCTGAAAAGGAATTCTACTACATTCATTTTATTGATGGAGAAATGAATGTGAGGCTAAATTGTAGACATCCAGTGAGCCATAGAACTGAAATGTGAATAACAATCTGAGTGCTAGTCCAATTGA
>NW_005308887.1:0-824 GCF_000412655.1 Myotis brandtii
CTAATTAGCACATTATGCTTTTATTATTATAGATAATAGCAGAAGTTCTTAACATGTTCTTAACATGTGTGAAGTACTCCTCCAAATGCTTTAGATATATTAACAATTCCATGTTTATTGGAGCAGGTTTTCCTACTATGTCCAAGAGATTAGAAACTCAGAGCAAAAGCATGTTACCGGCTGATGGCAGAGCCACTCTAGGAATGGGAGGCTTTCTCATACGCCTGATGACTCTTGAAGGTGATAAAAGGTTAGGCCACTCAGTGTGGGAGAGGACAAGATCCTAGAAAGTAGAAATATTCCACCATTGCCTGGGCGGCAGCAGCCTGGCTGCAACAAGGCGGGGATTTCTTTATTTTTAACGTCAGGATACTAAGGATGCTGCTGCCAATACAGCATAAAACTCAAGAACACTTAGCAGTGATGGCGGACTTCCAACTGAGCCATCAAAGTAAATGTAGAAGAAATCTCCAGGTAGAAAATAGCATCATCGGGAACTCAGAGAACACACTTAAGTATTTGAAGCTGGTACTTAATCTTCTATTATTGAACCGCGGGTCTGCCCATGCTGGGGTCAATCTGAGTCCATTTATGATACCACCCGTAACACTGCTCACTTCTGTTGTCTGGTCTTCACAGAGGGCGAGAGGGCAGTGATCGGAACTTAGGGCTAGGCCTCATAGGGATGTCAATTTCTCTTGTCCTTACATTTCCTTTCAGCCACAATTACTCTATGATCTTGTTTTGAATTCTTTTTTTCTTCTCTCTCCATTTGACTATGAGACAGAAGTATATTATAAAATTCATTAGTACTTCCTGACATA
>NW_005308888.1:0-824 GCF_000412655.1 Myotis brandtii
GAGTCGGATATTTTTAAAGGACAGATGGGATTAAAGATATAAGCACAAGATAAAGTACACAACTTCTTTGGTGAAAAGAAAAAAGGAAGAAGTGCTGTTTGGCAACAAAGTGCTAAAGGGAAAGAAAATGGTGGGGTGGGAAATACTGAGTTCTGAAAGAAAAAAAAGAACCTTGAATTTTGAGGACTCAAATCTTTTCCCCCATAATTGAAACAAATTATCTAGTCAAAAAGTGCATTAATGTGCCTAGCCTATGCTAGACTGACAAAAGAGGTTCATTAATCTAGAAATATTGTAAACATCCCAGGGCCATAGTTGTGATAAAAAGGTGTATCATTACACCAGACCAGTTTGACCATGGGACTGCAGTGACCAGAGCTTTCCGATGACAGTGAGTGTGGCATCCCAGTGTAGAGGGTGACGTAGGCCTCTTTCACTTTGTTTTAGCCCAGCAATGCAGACAACCCCATAAAGGTCACTTCCAGCCATGGGACTTGGTACTTAGCAGGTGTGCTGGGTCAGGCTCACTGAAAGCACTGGGGAGTAACAACCTAGTACTGATCCCCAACAATGGATAGAGACTAAGAAGCAAACCCAAGCTGGTCTGGAGAAGGTGGCGAAAACTCATCTCTCCTGTTTTCCTGTTTAATATTACTCCGACTCCTAGGAATTGCTCCATGGTACAAATAAAGGAGGGCTCTGAGAGATGGTAGAGAAAGGCACCCTGGCTCGGGACCTGAGGACACAGCAGCCAGGCATTCTAGGTTGTACTCTCCTAACCCCCTGGGCACTGAATTTGACTAAATTGTGGCAGTGGGGAAAAA
>NW_005308889.1:0-824 GCF_000412655.1 Myotis brandtii
CGCCGAGCTCAAAAGGTTCGCCATCACTGAGGTAGGGTGAAATCTGGAATGAGAGGCAGTACTGCGGATGAGAACAGGGTCGCTGGTGTGGGGTCAGTGTCAATGGAGTGGCAGGGGGAGTCAGACAAGGGCAGTCAGATCCAGGAGATGGGAGCAGCAGGTGTGGTCACAGGTCAGGGCCCAGGGGGACAGGCTCACCGAGGCACAGGTGCCATGGCTGCCACAGTAGGCTGAACACTCCTGCAGGCCACAGTCAGGGCCCCCCCAACCTGGCTCGCAGGCACACACCCCCGGGGACCGGCACTGCCCATGGTTGCGGCAGCCCCCAGGGCACAGGGAGAAGCGGAAGGAGGCATTGAAGCCCAGCAGGTTGTAGTTGGCATCGCTAAAGAGGTGCAGCAGCATCTGTAGGCACAAGTGGGCAGGGTTCAGGGACCTGACCGGGAGGTGGTCCACTCCTGCCCCCTGGAAGTCCCCACCTCCTTTCTTTGTCTCTCTCCACCTTTCTCTGTCCCTGTGTCCTTCTGCCTGATGCCATGTCCCTCCCGCCGTCTCTCTGTCCCTCCCTGTGTGCATCTACCCACTTGCCCCACACTGCACTGAGATCCTCCAGCCACAGCCCACGGCCCGGCCCCACCAACCTTGCCAGAGGAAGCCTCGATGGGTGGGGGTCGGGTGCTCCCACTCAGACTGGCAAGCAGGGGCCCTCGGGGGGAGTCACCGTCATACACGAACAGGTAGTCATACGTGCACTCCGTGTCAAGGAAAAGGAAGTCCAGCAGGATCCGGTGCTGGGGACTCGGTGCTGGGCGGGGAAACAGAGG
>NW_005308890.1:0-824 GCF_000412655.1 Myotis brandtii
AGCTCTCTCAGAACTGGCCTCCCTTTTTCCGTCTGGCACACCCTTTCAGCCTGCCCTTGGCTGCTGTTCTATGGGTGACCCAGCGTGAACTCCTCTCACCCCCAATTTAAACTAAGGCTCAGCATTTCACCGGTGACTGGTGAAATCCGTTTTATTCAGTTAAGAAAGGCACTGACTCGGCACGTGCCATTCTTTCACCTCCATCCTCCACTCCTGTCCGCAGCTGCTGGTCACACCCAGGGTACAAACAGTTCCTGGAAGCAGCCCAGTGTATTGGGCACCCTGAGCTACACACCCATTCACACCATCTGGGCAATATAAAAATAGGGCTGGGTGTAGCATTTAGCCTGAGCTGCTCAGCTAAGATCAGGAAATTGCCTCTGAAAGGTCAGATGATTAATATTATTGTGCCAGCGTCTCGGGTGTCAGCGATGAAAAAAGATTCTGGCAGAATGGATTTATCCTGACTTTGTACGTGGCATTCAAGTTCTGGGCCTGGGCAAACAGCCTCAGGAATTCCAAGATTTTCCTTTCTCAGCGTGCACGCTCACTCTGTACAGTTATGCATGCTATGCCCTGCACACGGACTCCTAGGCAAAGGGACAGAAGGGGCCGAAATCCAGCCAGGATCCCCTTACTAAGATATGCACCTGCAAGAGCGATGCCCCCTGGAAGAGGGCACCTATCCTTAAGGTCCCATATGTCGGCTATTGAGGCCTTGGCAGGATGTTTGCCTTTTTGCCACTTGGTTACTGGACTCTTTATAGAATAAACTAGAGGCCCGGTAACACAAAATTCATGCATGGGTAGGGTCCCTAGGCCTG
>NW_005308891.1:0-824 GCF_000412655.1 Myotis brandtii
TCAGTCCCCTCCTCCCAGATATAAACTTACTTAGAAGAGGCATCTAATTAATGGTTAGGAACACTCTTAGACTGTAATTATCTTTGCTCTCCATTTTACCCATCAGAGGAGGAATAGAGAATTATCTTCACTGATGCTTTAATCACTGGAGAAGTGTTCCACTTGATCAATGCACAGAGTTCTTTGAATGTTATCTACTTTACAATAACTGAAAATCCCCCAAGGGTCATTCTTGTGCTCTGGGTACAAATTTCATAATTATTAACCAAAAAAAAAAAGTCCAATCCAGAGTTTGTTTCCCAAAACTGAAAGTTGCTCTAAAAATACTTTAACAACTTGGAGTTATCAATGGAATCATTAATTAAATTACCTAATGACAAAATTTAGGAATCAATTACAAAAATAATTAAAGTAATGAGACTAACACCATTTAAAAGATAGTATAAGGAGAGTAATTCTGTGAAATGGCAATTGTCCCTGGACACACTTCATAATTACAAACACTTAAATGCATTATTGGTTCCCAAATGGCCCCATATGGGGTACAGAGGAGAGGAAACAGTTATTCTCCAGATACTAATCTGAATTCCTTTCCAGAAATAAGTTATGTGTATTAAATTATATTAAAGTTGGAACATGCAGATAAACTTTTTTTTTAATTGAGTTTAGAGAGAAGAAAGAAGAGAGAGAGAAAGAAACAAAGATGTGAGAGAGCTACATCGATCAATTGCCTCCTGTTGAACCTGCAACCTGTTCATGTGCCCTGACTGAGAATTGAACCAGTGACCTTTCGGTGCATGAGACAACACTCAACCAACTGAGCC
>NW_005308892.1:0-824 GCF_000412655.1 Myotis brandtii
TTTATCCATTTGATCTTTTAAAGTGCAGTCTCTCACTGACTTTCTAAGAAAGATTGCATCCCTTAAAAACTTTGCAAAATTTCAATTGTTATATGTACTTGCTATGCTTGATTTGCCTGCTTTCTCTGTTTGTAGGAGGCTGTGGCTATGATTGCTTCCTTCTGATCTGAATGATCCTGTTCATCTGGTGAATTTTTAGGCTGCAATTAAGATTTGAACTCACTTTATGGGGGGAAACTTTTGTTTGGGACTGGAGCTGATGACAAACGGCCCATTTGTCAGGAACATGGATTCCTCCTGGCTCCAATCCCTTAGGGATATTCTGGTTTCATCATTTCATCTGTCTATTGTATGAAGTACACTAATAATAGAAGTTAGCCAACACTTAGGTGCTTTCTATATGTCAGGCTTCTTCTAGAAGTGCTTTATATGTCTTAACAAATTTAATAATAAGGCTAGTGCTATTGGGTAGGAAACACTATTTTCTACATTTAATAGATAAAGAATGTTCACACAGGTAGTAAGCTGTCAAGGCAAACCTAGGACTTCAAACCTCTCTGCTAAAGAATTACTGGCATATTGAAGGCAAATTCAGATTGTCATGGGAGGGTCATAGAAGTCTTCATGGGAGAGTTAGCATTGATTTCAGCATAGCACTGATTTTGTCCTATTTGATCTTCTCTATGACTCTAATAATTATTTGTTAGATATGGTAGCCTGTATCTAATTGTTGAGCATTTATTATGAGGAAGGCTCTACTATAAAAACTTCATATATATCAACATGTCACTGGAGAATGAAACATCTCCATCACTCATAGGAGT
>NW_005308893.1:0-824 GCF_000412655.1 Myotis brandtii
TTCTTACTCTCTAATCCACCTTGCACCTTCTTTTCCTCCACCCCACCCCCATCCTTAGCACCGCCCCTCCAGGCCCCGCCCTCCCATTTGCTCCTCCCACTAGCCCCGCCCTGTGGCAGCTCTAGCTCAGCGTGGCAGGAAGCTCATGGTGTAGTTTCTTGGGATGGTGGCAAAGCCCACATGTTTCGGGGACACGTCGATATCCTTGGGTGACTGCGGGGACTTGAAGCGGAAGTTCTGCATGATGGTGGTGAGTAAGAGAAAGAGCTCCATTCTAGCCAGGCCTTCTCCAAAACAGTACCGCTTTCCTGGCGAGATAGGGTGGGAAGGGCGGAGGTGAGGCCTACTCTCACTGCCACCTCTTCCCTCTCCCCATCTCCAGCTGCATTCTCCCCGGGGAGGAGGGGACGGAATACCGTGGCCTGTAGACTTTCAGAGAAGTCTCTAATCCTGTCTGAGCCTCAGTTTCCCTTGTACATGGCATGGCGGTGAGCCATAGTAGGCTGTAGCAATGGGAATTTTAAACGACCCTTCCCCCTAAACATACACATATGGCTGCTGTGCTATCATCTCCTTAGGAGTCTGAAGAATTCAAGCGACCTTGGGCAAATCTCTGACTCATTCTGGGTCTTGATTTTTCCCATCTCTGAAGTAGGTACTATCACCCCTTTCCTTTTGCCTGAGTTTTGGTAGGTGTTAGTTAAGAGGGTTATAGTTGGTTGGCTGCAGGGTAGATAATAAGAGGGACTTGCAAACTGGAGAAAGCTACTAGGCTACATCTCAGAGAGGGGAACTGGGATGAAGGAGGCCCCTGTTGGTGTGAC
>NW_005308894.1:0-824 GCF_000412655.1 Myotis brandtii
GGCTCAGAGTGTGATTTTATAAGTTGTGGGCTGGACTCTGTGGATTCAGGGAAGGGGTCTTATGAAAGGGAGCCCAAGTCCAGGTGCAGGGACATGCCTTTGAGCAGACATGGATCTAGATTGCCATCTCTTAATTGGTGAGTAGGACTGCCACCCCAGCCTCAGAGTTAGCTGGAACAAACAGCCCTAGTACAAATGAGCCTCCAGATCATTCAATCTTACCATTGAAACCCTCCCACTGCACATTTGAACATTTGACACACACACATTTCATCTTCCTTGGCTATTATTTGGACTTATTAAGCATTTCTGCAACACGTTTTCCCCCTAAACTGGCTGCCTTTCAATAGCGGTTCCTCACATCACCCTATGTGAAAGGTGAGTACAATAATCCATATTTTATAGACAAGGAAATTGAGGTCCAAGTAAGCCTGTGCGGTTTGGCCAAGGACACCGGCAAATTAAACCCTGGAACTAGTAACTGAATCATGAGTGCCTCACTGTTGAGTCATGGTTGTCCGTATCAAGGAGAATGTTCTCCATAGAGGACTCCACACATTCAAATAAAACACAAAAGTGATATCGCCTTCTCTGCCTATTAACAAAAAGTACTCTGTGATTTCCTAAGTCATGATGTTGTAGCCAGAGTGATCATTCTAAAGTCAAGTCTGATCAAGCCCCTTTTCTATGTCAGGGTTGGGTCCTGTCCTCCTTTGCTTCGAGATAAAGTCCAGTGTCCTTAATGCCGTGCATGGTCTTCTCTGTGCTCCTCTGCCAGCCTTGTCCTTCATCCCTCCATCTGCACTGTGGTCACACACGACTTT
>NW_005308895.1:0-824 GCF_000412655.1 Myotis brandtii
GCTGAGATCTGTAGATGAATACGAATTATGTGGGCCAAGAACAGAGGGTGAAGAGAAAAGTAATTAATCAAAATATTTCACATGTTAAAACAATGCATTTACATTAATTACATGTGCTGCAGTTCATACTAATGAAAAAGTGATGTATTGTCTTGAGCTTTTTGTATATGGATTTTAAAATAAGCATATACTTATCTACATTAAAGTTTTTTAAAGAGATGTGATAGCCAGTGTGATAGTCACCTTTTGTGTCCCCAGATGGACAAGTTTTTAGTTTGGGCTGTGAAATGGCTTCAATGTAGTCAGAAGAAATAGGCTGTAACCCACAGGCTTCCTCCGGGTGAATCAGCAAACCACAATCCTGCATTCAAATGATAGAATTTAGTTGTTATTGAAATAAACCTGCCCCATAGTAATAAAAAGCAAGACCTTTTGTGTGCCAAATAATATTTATAGATAAAAGGGAGCAATTCTTGTTTACTCTTCTTAGCATATTGACTTATTGATTGTTGTTTGTGCTGTTAAGTAGCTTCTTACATTAGGGGATTCATATAAATCCTAATGATAATTTAATCTTTATTTTGCTATTGATATTCTTGTATTGCTTTGCCAATTTTAAAAGAAATGCATGCAAGTTTTACTTTGAAAACCCGTGTGTTGACACATTAAAAATATAACATACTATAAAGAGGATGCTATTATCCTCTAACACTGAGGAAAAGACAGTTAACGTGAGAAGGAAAGTGGAGGATATTCTAGAAGAAGGCTAATTTCACAGATGAATTTTATTTCAACACTAGAGGCCTGGTGCACGAATTCATGCA
>NW_005308896.1:0-824 GCF_000412655.1 Myotis brandtii
CTGGATCCTTCAAACATGAGCCACACACCGAAGCTGACCAGCCAAGAGGCTGATCTTGTGCTGTTCAAAGCCCCTGTGCGGAGTGCTGTGGTGCCCCCAACCTTCACCCCTCTGGGCATCCACACGCTGTTAAGTGACTGCCGTGAAGTCTGTTTCCCCGACCCTTGCATCTGGACTCAGCAACATGGCCTGCTTTGGGCACCATGCAAGAACAGGCGTGAAATGGGCTTGTAAACTTGCATGTTCTCTCATGGAGCATGCCAGAGCCAGCCTGCTGGAGCAGCAGGGACACAGAGAGCAGAGTGGCCCATTCATCCCAGCCCTGGCCAGTCTAGATGAGACAACAGCCCCAGCAAGGGAAGCACACCCAGCTGACATTAGCAGGGCTGCCCAGCCTGCTTGCCCAGATGTGTGAGTAATAAAAGCTGGTTGCTCCCTCCCACTGAGGGTCTGTGGATGTTACACAGCATTATTTTGGCAATAGATAAGGCACATCCCCCTTTAAAAACAGTTTTATTGAAGTATAATTGATATATAACAACTGCGCTTATTCAGAGTGTTCAGTTTGACAAGTATTGACATGTGTATATACCCAGAAACCATCACTACAATCAAGATAATGAACATATCTCTCCTCATATCCTTGTAAACCTACCGTCCTTACCCATCCATCCACCCTCCACAACCACTAATCTATGTTCTGTTACTAGAGATTAGTTTTCATTTTCTAAAAATTAATTTAAACGGTACTCTTTTGCATCTGTTTACTTTCATTCCGGGGGATTATTGAGATTCATCCATGTTGTAGCATGTGCTTTTTCTTT
>NW_005308897.1:0-824 GCF_000412655.1 Myotis brandtii
TTGCAGATAAGGAAACAGGTTCAGAGAAGTTAATTTATGTCTTGCTGGTTAGGCATATGTTGGAAGCAGGCAGAATCCACAGTCTTGAATCCTAGAGTTGAGTTAGGGCTCATTTACGGTTTGCTAGAAGCCTGTGGAGACCCACAATGCTGAGTGCTAATGAGGATGTATCTGCTCTAAGGTGAGGGTTGGTAGCCCTAGTCCTTGACAACATTCCACAAGCATGGAACCCCATTTAAATCACGTTTAAAAAGTCGTATTTGTAGACCTGGAGGCTTATAACCCACCTGCCAGAGGCACCATGTTATATGCGGCAGGAAAACTGATCCATGTCACTTGCTGGCATAAGCAGCACCGTGTCCAAGCTGCCATGTTGCAAAATCACATTACTTAACACAGTTGCCATGGACAGGCAATGATTTGTGACTCCCGGACAGCACCTTAAATAGCAAGATCCACCGAGACAAGCGGTTTGGATTAATTTACTTATTTAAAAGTCTATACGTTCTTAACAAATGCCCTTATCATTTTTGGCATCAAGTAACATATTGACCAACCTGACAATGTTTTATTTGTGGTGAGAAGCAAGCCCATCGAGCCACAGCTCCCCAAGGAAACCAAATGATTGCCTTCCCACTGGCATTAATTGATGTGATTCGTTTGAAGAGAAGGGAATATGCCATACTCACCCCCAACCCCGAAAATACTGTGAGACGCCGATATTTTGTTATGGACCTGGGCAGGAAAGATACATCTATTCAAATAAACAAATTAAGTTGCAGACTCAGAAAGAAAAATTAAGAAGAGATTCTTCAGGAATACCT
>NW_005308898.1:0-824 GCF_000412655.1 Myotis brandtii
GAGAGAGAGAGAGAGAGGCTGAGGCCATGGTCAGGAGAGTAAGACAGTGATGACCAGCTGACAACAGCAAGTACTACAGGTAGAAAACCTTATTTCCCACCTGGGGAAGGAGAAGGATATAATGAGAAAGACGAATTTGGGGAGAGTGTAATAAATTTATCAGCATCATCCTCAGAATCCTGATTTACAAAATTACCCCATCCATCTATGGCTGATGCTGATTCTTGTTTACTTCATGTTAACTTTGAAAGTGAAACCGAGCTAAGAATGTCTCCAAGCTGTACTCTTCATGTATTCATTTCTTTCTTCTCTGTAGAAAGGAATAGACAAGGAATTTTACCTACTGTTCACAGTCTTTGATGAGAATCTGAGTAGGTATCTTGATGAAAACATTCAGAAGTTTACCCTGCGTCCCTTCAGTGTTGACAAAGAGGACAAAGAGTTTGTGAAGTCCAATCGGATGCATGGTATGAAAAATGACTTTTCCCCTGTAAAGAAAAGGCGTCGTTGCATTTGGAGTGAAAACGTTTTAACTATCTTAGTTTTTGGTGTCTTGGGTATTGTTCTTGGATGAGTCAATTAGTTCACGGCTTCAGCCTCACAAGGTATAGTGAACCCTCACTATCTCCCAGAGAGGTTGTGACCTTAAGTAACACTTCTAAAACACTTTGTCAGCCTTAGATGGAGCAACACAAAATTAGAACTTGCAAAGGTCACAGTGCATCTTAATTGTATAAAATCACTGACAAAATGCCCTCCCTTGGGTTCGTGATAACAGCATTAAGTCTGATAACCCCAGTGATAACTGGAGGTAATCACTATAC
>NW_005308899.1:0-824 GCF_000412655.1 Myotis brandtii
ATAAATGGTTTGATCCAATTAAATCTAAGAAAAATAAGCCTATCAGAGGTGGAGAGCATCTCATAACAGTTGGCAGTGATGGAAAAAGGAAAGCAGTCACCCCTTATGAGGAATCAGTCTATCTTTCCAGGAGTTCTTGGATGACACATTTCTCTGAGAATTTTTTTAAGCCAGAGAGAGCAAATATTGGTTTTAAAAATTGGCCTGATACACCATGACTGTTAGTAACTGAAATGCCAAAAAGCTTTTAGAAAAACATTTTAATTTTGCCAAACTCCTCAAAGGACATGGTCTAACAACTGAAAATGACAACACTAAGTTGCTATCCTTTTCCATTATTCTTAGAAATTGAGTTTGAGAATGACCAATGCAGCACAAAGCACAGACTGTCTTCCACCTTGTTTCAGCACTTTGTAGAGGGCAGTGGGATGGGAGGAAGAGAAGGCAAAGCTGGGTATTGGTCCGAGATGATCTCTGATTGAACTGTTGCCTCTCTCACTCAGCAACCGCTGGTGCCACTCCACCTCATACCCAAGGTCCCAAGGCATCAAGAACAAAGAGAAAAGAGCTTTGTAATAGACCTAGAAAACCAATTAGTCTAGATTGGGACCGGAGGATGGAGGGAAGCAGGAAGAAGAAAGGAGAACTGAGAAATGAAGCAGGAAGAAGAAAGAAGAACTGAGAAATGTAATACTCTGAATCTGTGGAAAGAACAACGAAGTTGTTCCCTATATAAAAGTGACCTACGTTTAAAGCCCTATCCCACCACTTAGCACTTGTATGAACTTAGACAATTTACTTAGCTTATTCTATTCGTCATTCTC
>NW_005308900.1:0-824 GCF_000412655.1 Myotis brandtii
CTTCCCTGATTGGGTGGATTTGGAGGTCTGAGTTCTGGATCTGATTTTGCTAGAAGTTGATTCGCTGACTTTATACGAGTTGTTTCTTCTTTCTAGAGATCATTTCCCAGCTCTGTCTGATTATGGGGTTAAATGAATTATCTTGGATGTCTCTATCATGTCAAACCATCTTTGTTTTTCTTTGTGTGGGAATGGGGAGAAGTGGGCACATTAAGCTCAAACTAGAAGTTCGGGAATGAAAAAGGAGAGACATTAAATCTGTAATCCCAGTAGCAGGGGTCAGACCACTGGTGGTTAAGGCACTTAATGAGTCCATATTGTTCTGTTAGCCACTGACCACTAAAACTAAGCCCCAGTGTTGGCTTGAAAGGATGTTATCCGAGTCATTTTTTTCATCACGATGAGGAGGGAGGTGGTGCTGATGGTGGTGGGAGTGAGGGGGTGATCGAGGTGATGGGAGGAGTAGTAGTTTCCTAGGGCAGCTGTGATACAGTGTCACACACTGGGTGGCTTAAAGCAATAGAAATCTTCTTTCAGGTACTGGAGGCTAGAAGTCTGAGGTCAAGGTCTTGGTGGGTCTATGTCTGAGGCTCTAGAGTGGAATCCTTCCATGCCTCCTCTGGCCGCTGGTGGTTGCCAGCCATCCTTGGCATCCCTTAGCTTGTCGATTCATCACTTCAATCTCTGCCTCTTTCTCCCTTGTGTGTCTTTTTCTGTCTCCAGATTTTCATTTCCTGGTAAGGACACTGATCATATTGGATTTAGGGCCCACCTTCCTCCAGTCAATATGCCCTCATCTTGATTATATCTGCAAAGATGCAAAT
>NW_005308901.1:0-824 GCF_000412655.1 Myotis brandtii
GGCCCCTCCTGGACGCAGGCACACCCCTCCTCCACGCCCGCTCGCAGGAGGTCAACACGGAGGAGGCGGCCCTCACTGCCTGGTGAAGGGAAGCGGTTCGTTCGCTCATCCCATGGCCACTCCCCAGCCCCAGGCCGTGCTCTGCTCTCCACTCGCTGTGTCTGGTTCAGTGGCTGATAAATAAGTGAACTGAACGTGGAGGAACCCTGGAGTCAAAGGGGAAGATGCGGGTTCATGGCCAGCTTCTTCTGGGGTCAGCTTCCTCCTACGAGGAGGGGGACCCTGGAGGGCCGCCTCCCCCCACAGCCAGCTTGTAGGAGTCCATCACCTTTACCAGCGGGTAACCCCTCCCGGAAACAGATGTGTGGCCTGCTGAGCACAGATGTTAGAGAGAGCGAGCCGTCCCGGGGAAGTGAGCTGTCTGCCTGGGCCGTTCCCAGACGGAAGAACAGACGCGATGAGCGTTGACGGGGCCAATGGCCGGCAAGCGAGGGGCCGAGGCCACGGTGGGCAGCCAGGAGGGGGCTCTGCCCTGGACTTGGGGGCCCTGAGGTCTTGTTCAGCAGCTTCCCGGCTGTGGCCTCTCTTGGGGGCCTGCAGCCTCCCCACAGCCCAGGGTTAGCACGGCGTCCTGGGCAGGGTCAGATCGGTCGTCACCGCCCAGGTGGGGAACCTCAACACATCACTCATGGCCAGTTTTCTCATTTAGAAACAAAAGACTTGTTTTAAGATTATAACACGCTGAGTAAGTGGTGGTTACTAACCCGCAGCTGCCTGGCACGCAGTCAGTGTGAACCGCAGCTCCTGGGAGTTCGCCTGATCAC
>NW_005308902.1:0-824 GCF_000412655.1 Myotis brandtii
CTTAAGGCAGACCCCCAGATCCGTGTGTACATATGTGTAAGGAAATCCCAAGGGAAACTAGGAAAAGTAGAGGGTTGGAGGTGGAAGGCAGGGAGGGGAGGAAGCCAAGTGGGTGTGAAATCACAAAATTGCACAGTGGGTACTTTTTGCCTGATTCGCAGGCCAACTATATTAACTCTATAAATCACATCTCAGAGTTGTCCTGACCTGAGGCGAAGAAACTAGAGTTTTCACACTCTCACATCCAGCAGCTATTGGAAGTGCAGTCCCAGGCACTTTGGTCTCTCCATTTGTGTGGACAAAGGAGACTCAAAGGATAATTCTTCAAGAAAGAGTGCAGGCTCTGCCGTGGGAAGTGAAACCATTAGATGTATGACATCTCTACCCCAACGGGTATTAGAATTGAGTTTATCTGGGTTCCAAACCCAGATCTAGCTTTTCCTGGAGAAATGACTAAATTGTTTTCTATCGCAGTTTCCTCCACTGTAAAATTTAGAAAAGAATTGTCTCTCCAATCTAGTGCTTAAGGTGGAATTTAAACAGAATAATGTGTGCAAAATATTTAGTATAGTATGGGGTAACTAGTAAAAAGTCAAAAATTGCAGTTATTATTATAATGCAGCATTTTAGTGTGATTGAATACTTGACTCCTCCACCAAGCCTTGTTCTTTTATAATTCCCTCACAGTTGCTAAATAATTGTTGACCTGACCTTTGCTGGGTAAGGGTCCCGAATTTTCTAAGGGTAAATCCTCAATGTTTCTCTCTCTGTGTCTTTCCCCTTCCCATCCATTCTCTCTAGAAATCAATGGGAAAATATCCTCA
>NW_005308903.1:0-824 GCF_000412655.1 Myotis brandtii
GAAATGTCTTTATCCCACCTTAATATTTAAAATATGTTTTGCAGGATATAATATTTTTGGTTGGTAGTATTTTCTTTTCATTCCACACTCTGAATATGTCAGTCTATCTCCTTCTTGCTTTCATTGTGCCAGGTAAGAAATCAGCTGAATTTCTTACTGGGTTTCTCTTGTATATGAAGAGTCATTTTTCTCTTGCCACCTTCAACATTTTCTCTTTGCTTTTAGCTTTCGACTTTTCTGCTTGTAATATGTTTGGCTATGTTTCTTCTGATATTTATCCTACTTGGCTGCTGTTGAGCTTCTTTTATGTGTAGATTAATATTTATCATCAAATTTGTAAAGTTTCTTTCATTATTTCTTTGAAAAATTTCTCCTCATGTTATAATCATTAAATTTTAAGATAAACACTTTTGCTTTGTCAGATATTAATATAATTATATCAGCTCTCATGTGGTTAGTATTTCTCTGACAGGATTTGATCTTTACTATTTGGAAGTCTACTCTGATCTGTATAGATGTGTTTTCACAGAAGATATTGGATTGCAGTGTTTAACAAATTCCAAGATTTTACATAGCACCTCATTGCTACCCCAACCATACATTTGACAAATAGCATGTCTTTGTTTTTTCTAACATAATTTCTTTCATTCTTAATATGTATATTTCACCTCCATCTGTCCTCTCATTCCTTTCAAGAACAGCAGACAAACAAAGGAAGAGTAGAAAGTTGAGATTCCTCTCCATTTCAACCATTTCCCTTAGTACAATTTAAGATGAAGATTCTGGAATGTGGACCTAACTCAGTAAAGAAAACATATATAAAA
>NW_005308904.1:0-824 GCF_000412655.1 Myotis brandtii
TCTCTCTCTCTCTTTCTCTTCCTCTCTCTCTCTAAAAATCATGCAAACATATCCTCTGGTGAGGATTTTTTTTTTTAATGAAAAGGTAGAAAAAAAGTTATTAAAAGGGAGTTTTATTAGTATCCAGGAAGTGCAGGGCCACTTAAGCACTAAATTTCTATGAGATCTATACCAAGCACAAAATAGGAGACTTACTTAGTTATTATTATCTCCATCCTCGGTTTAAAGCTTAAGGAATCTAAATTCAGTCCTACAGTGATTAAAGCGACCATCCCTGACAATTTTAAAAATTCCACTAGGAGAAAAAAAATGAATAAAATTAGTTGCATTCAACTCTGCACATTGAGGTACTTTATCTTGAGTAAAGGACTGGTGCGGAACATAAGAGTAATATTTCTTGGAAAGTTGCTTCAAGGGATTGGCCTAATCCTGTAGCTCAAGGGTATCCCTTCTGTAAATGACCAGATGATATGTAGTCTTGGTGGGCCAAGTGGTCCCTGTTGAAACTACTCAACTCAGCTGTTGTAGTGCATAAACTGCCACAGGGAACATGTAAATGAGTGAGTGTCCAATAAATCATGACACAGGAACTTGAATTTGAAATCATTTTCCCATGCCACAATGTATTTTTCTTTTGAGGATTTTTTTTAACCATTGTAAAATGTAAAAACTATTCTTGGCTCATGGGCTGTGCAAAAATAGGAATATTTGGTCCACAAGCTGTAGTGCCAACCCCTGCTGTAGATGGTCATTGAGGATAGGGCTAATAGAAAAATAGTGTAACAGCCTCTGCCCAGCACCTCAGGGGTGTCCTAGGGGTTGTG
>NW_005308905.1:0-824 GCF_000412655.1 Myotis brandtii
AAAAAAAAAAAGACTAAATCAATGACTTAGTAACATGAATGTATAGTAGAGCATTGTTTATAACGGAAAAATAGAATAGGAAACTACCTAGATGTCCAATCAAAGGGAGGCTAAAGCTCTCTTACCCGTCTAACGGAACCGACCTTTTCCTCTATAAAACCCGCTGGTTGAGACTGTGGTCCCTCCCGTGGGCCAGTGGACTCTGCAGATGAGTGCATCCCCCACTCCTGTCCCCACGCACTGCGGTGTGTGCTTACGAAGAGCCCGTGCAAATTGTCCCCAAGTGGTTCATGGCGGTTGTATTTGGCATTTTCATCCCATGGCATCATTAATTAGTATGCAAACTGATGCAAGACGTCATAAGTCAGAGTTGCTAAGGAATTGATGTGCAATGAGATATGGGTGAGATCACTGTGAATGAGTGGGGGGAATTACGTGGTGGGAACTTAAAGACACAGCCATGTAATCCTTGGCTGTGTCCTTAAGTTCCCACCCCACAGAAACTGGAGCCATAAATGAGGCATCTGGGTGGGGTTCAGGCAAGATACAGGGCTGGAAGTAGCACCATCTTAAAGGCCCTGGCTCTGTGCAAAAGACAGAGAATGAACCTACATCTATATGTTTTTGCTTGAACTGAAAGGGGTCAGCATGTATATGAAATCCCCCAGACTCCACAATCTCATCAGCTTTTTGCATGAACCCAGCAGCTGCCAAGGCGCTGGGTGAGAGGGAGCTGCTGCATATTCATGGAAAGGCATGCTCTTAGGTCATTAAAAAGGAAATTGCAGAATGTCTTTGACATGAAAAAACTTCCAGGGTAGGTC
>NW_005308906.1:0-824 GCF_000412655.1 Myotis brandtii
AATGGCCCCATGGATTTCATCCCCTTCCACTTCTTTCAAAGGCTGCCACTGCCCCTTCTATGGAGGAGAGCTGCAGAGGGGACCATGGTGTCTGCAGGTCTCCCCTTCTCAACAGTGCTCTTTTCTACTAAGGATGCACACAGGCCGTCTTCTTTGTTTACACTGAATTGAAATTCACATAACAGAAAACTAACCATGTTATAGTGAAGAATGTATTGATATGCAGTACATTCACAACATCCTGCAACCATCACCACTATCTACTTGTGGAACATTTTTATCACCCTCAAAGGAGGTTCCGTATTGAAGAAACAGCCACTCCACACTTCCCTCTTCTTCCAGCCCCTGGCCACAAGTAATCAACTTTCTGTCTCTATGGATTTACCTATTCTGCGCATTTTACATAAATGAAATCATACAATAGATGACGTTGGGTGTCCGGTTTCTTCACTTAGCATAATGTTTTCAAGGTTCGTCTAGTTACATTAGTTTGCTGGGGCTGCCCTAATAAAGTACTGTAGACTGGGCGGCTTGAACTACAAAAATGTATCTTTTCACCGTTCTGGAGTCTGAAAGTCTGAGATCAAAGTGTCAGTAAGGTTGGTTCCTCCTGAGGGCTGTTCCAGACCCTCTCCTTGGCTTGAAAATGGTCGTTTTCTCCCTGTGTCTTCACATCCTCCTCCCTCTGTCCATGTCTGTATTTGTGTCCAAATCTCCCCTTTTTATAAGAACACCAGTCCCATTCAATTAGGGTCCTGCCTAATGACCTCACTTTACCTTGATTACCTCTTTAAAAGCCCTATCTCCAAATAGAGCCACATTCT
>NW_005308907.1:0-825 GCF_000412655.1 Myotis brandtii
CTGCAGGCTGACACTCTATCCACTGAGCCAAACCAGGAGGGCTCAGGTTCCTCTTTCTGAAAAAGAAAACAACACAGGTGGCAGGATGTGAATCAGGGCTCTGCTCCTGGCGGTGGTGGAATGGGTGCCCCGGGGTTGCCTGTGGCCTGGCAGCTCTACCTCAAGGACCACCGCGTCCCTACCATTCGAGAACTGGCCCTTCTGGGGGGCTGTGACTGCACCCCCTGCAGCTTCATCCACTGTCCACTGAGAACGAGCCCGGCGTGGCCCAGCGTTTCTTCTGCTTCCAGGAGCTGGATGGCTGGGAGCCAGGTGGCGACCCAAAAGCATACAAAGCATTCACATCTGTGCTCTCCTTTCTGTCGGGAAGCAGTTTGAAGAATTAACTCTTGATGAATTTTTGAAATTGGACAAAGACAGAGTCAAAAACAAAAGTGCCAAGGACGCCAACAGTAAGCAGGAAGGATCTGAAGAAACTGCAGAGAGAGTCCGCTGTGCCTCTGAGCAGCGGGCAGCCACCGAGTCGGCCTCCCGCCACACTCCCCGGCCCCGGCGTGGAATGGTCATTGCGGCAGCCCTGTCCTCAGTGTCACCAGCCTCTCCGTGGGGCTAGGAACGTCGACACTGTGAAATGAGAATATTGAAACTGCAGCTTGGCTTTCTCTTGCAAGTGATGCCCCGGCTACTTCTGTCTTTGCAGCTGATGGTGCTGAGTACAGTGGCTGATTCTTTTTTCCTTTGGTCGTGTTTGCTTCATTGATCCTGGACTGGCCAGGGAGGGAAGGGCAGAGGTTTGGTCACGTGGGCAGAGCCCTTCCACAGCGC
>NW_005308908.1:0-825 GCF_000412655.1 Myotis brandtii
CAGTGTTATGAGTTTTAACACGTGTTACAATGGCCACTCTCAGAATACAGAATCGGTCCTACACCACAAAACATTCCCTCATGCTATCCCTTTATAGGCGCCCTTTGCCCACTCCTAACCGATGACAACTACTGATCTGTGCTGTGTCACTACAGCTTTGCATTTATGAGAATCCACCAGCCCACTAGCATAGTATGGTAGGTAAGTCTTGTGCATGGACCAATCAATGGGCAGCTTTGGGCTGGGGAACTAATGAGGGAGGTGGTTCCAAGGAGAGGAGATTAAAGAATCACTTCCCCATCAGTTCATATGACTTTCTGGGTTCCTCTCTTTAACCTCATTTTCTCCCCTTGTTAATGCAGAAGAGGTAGGAAGACTAATTAAAACCTCCTTTCCTCTGTCCTCTAGCAGAGAGTCTCATAAGGAACTATTACTTTTATGTAATGGAGGAAAGGAGAATTTTTTTCTTAAATGTGTGGACACTGTCTACTGACAGATGTGACCTGGTGTTTTGATACTCTTAGATGGTGTGAAGGCCGGTACCTAGAACTCTCTTGCAGCTGTTAAGTACAGTTCAGTGTCTTTCTACCCACAGAGAAAGCATCTAGCGACCTAAGTCCTCAGGACTTTTCTCCCCTGGTTATGCATCTCCCCGGGGAAGTGAAGAGATCTGAAGGCTGGACTGAGGCCCCCTGTTCCTGCATCCTTAGTCCAACTTACACACAGAGCAATGTCTGATCACAGAACCAGGAACTCCCCAATTGATAAAAACAATTGAGTTAATAGACTTCATTAATTGAAGTAGAGTTTATAGAAAAGGGGGGG
>NW_005308909.1:0-825 GCF_000412655.1 Myotis brandtii
CCAAGAACCACCAACTCCAGGCCAAATCAAGTAAAATGTAAACGAACAAGCTCTTTTTCAACATTAAAAAGGAGCTCCGATTTGCCAACATTTGATTTGCAAGGGGGTTCTCAGGAGCATCGTTAGTGATTAATTAACACCGGTCCACCTTTGTAGTTCCAACAAGAACATCGCAGTCTTACTCAAAAGTGCCATGTGAGGGTGTGGGTGGTGGGAAAACAGAACGGGGCTCCAGGAACGGGTGCCTGATTAGAACAACCTCTCTCCATCAGCCCGTTAACTCGTGCAGCCGGGTAATTAATACCGCGGTGTTAATGACGAGATGGTGCCTGTAGGTAATAAATAACATCATGCAGATGCCCGGCGGCTCTTTACCCGGCAGACAGAGCTGCACTGGAATCCCTGCTCTGCTCCTGTGCTGCCACTCACTAGCTGTGTGATCTTGGGCAAATTGCCTAACCCCTCTGACCCTCAGTTTCTTTCTCTGAAAAATAATGGAATAAAAAATGCCTTCCTTGCAAGACATTGAAAGACAGAAAATTTTATGAAGTTCTGGCTGATGTCAGAAGTAATTACTATTTGTGCTTCTCAGAAAGTGAAGTCCTCCGAGTCTCAGGCTAAATGAGTAATGTTACTGGAAAAGGGCACTGAACAAGGAAAGCTAAGCAACGAGCTGGTGGATAATGAGGTGATGTTGGGACAGTCACCCAGTGGCAGTGTGAGGAAGGGCCAGGATACAAAACCTGAGTTCAGGCCCATATTCCCAAAGTCCTTCTCTCATTCCTTGCTCTTCAGTTGTCCTTTATATATTTTTTACTAGTGGCC
>NW_005308910.1:0-825 GCF_000412655.1 Myotis brandtii
GGAGAGAAGGCCTCTCCTGTTCGTAGGACGCTGGGTAGTATACTGTAGGGCGAGCTTGCTTAATGCCTTTGGGTGATGAGCATGACAGTGGTGATGAAGATGCTGATGGTGAGGAAGAGTAATGAGGTTTGCCCGTGGCTGAATCTCAAACAGGGACGTCTTTGCTTCCCTGGGTGCCATCCCGGGCTGGCTCTGACACAGCTAGAAAATTTGCTGACTGTAATCAGAGAGCCAACCAGCTGTTCCCGAAGCAAACAGACTGTTTATGTGCCCTCCTGCTTAAGTCAGACTCAGTGCGGAAGAATAAGGAGTTTGTTCAGTAATAGCTGAGCTGTGGTTTTTTTTAATCTCAGATTTAAAGGCGGAATTAAAGCAATACAACATTCTTGCCAGTAACGTTCTGTTTTGAAAAGATGAATCATTCTCATGTTTGTACTCAAAGGCATCGAGTTGGGTGCAAGGTGATTTGCAGAGTAATTTTGGGGAGGAATAACCTTCTGTCAGCAGATCAATATCAGTGTATGTGTTTATTCTGGGGAAGAATAGAAAAACACACATTTTGCTGGTCAGGAGAAAACTTGAGTTGCTTCTTTTCAAACATAATTCCAGTGTTTTTTCCTAAGTTAAAAGGTCATTGACAATGACATTTAAAAAGCGAACAAACAATGTTCATTCATGTTTCGAGCAAGATTCCCAAAACCAGCTGCTTATTCTCCCTTTAATTTTAAATTGGGTGAGATTACAGTTTTAAGTGCTGTCGAAACTCCTTACTTTCTGGTTTTATCTCCCCTCCTCTCTCTATTTTTCTTTAAAAAATATTTTTAT
>NW_005308911.1:0-825 GCF_000412655.1 Myotis brandtii
TTTTTTTTTTTTTTACCACATTTTGCCCTAATATCTTTTTTTGTCAACCCTCTTTTCAGTAAGAAATTATGAAAAGGAAATATTTATAATTTACTTGAAAAATATTCTGTATTAATCAGGACACTTGGTTACAATACCCCAGAACACTTTTTGAATGACACGTGTAACATTTAGGCCAAAATATTGGAGAAGATTGGGTCACCTTAAGGTGTCTCTTCCCCTCTGGTGGTAACTATGCAGGCCACATGCTGAGTCAGCCTGGCCCTGAGTCATTGCAGAGAGAACTTTCTTTGAGAGTTGTCTGATCCAAGTCAGACTTCTGTGTGAATAAGAAATAAATCTTTGTTCTGTTGAGCCACTGGGTTTACTTGTTACTACAGTCTTGTTCTATATCCTGCCTGATATTCTAAGTCAATGTGGCTTGTGTAAAACCAGAAAAGTAAATAAATTAAATTAAGTTAGCTTAAATAACAAAACAAAAATGATAGTCTAAATCTCCATGGGTAACTGACTTTAGGAATAGCTGGACTTAGGTGACTCCTCATCTTTGCTTTGCATATCTCTATGTTGACTCCATTCCTAGATAAGCTATTACCCTAAAATTCTGCTGGCTCCTTATATTTATAGTTTAGCAATCTAAGGAAAAAGGCTTATTTAATTGCAGTGTTTTCCTCTCTCTGAAACAAACAAACACATGCCTGGAATTGAATACCATTACATTGGTTTGGGTCATGTATTTATCTCTCTGTCCATGAAGATAAATCATGACCATAGATTAAATACATTGTGATTGGCCTGTTCAGAGTCCAAGACAAGAGGTATGAT
>NW_005308912.1:0-825 GCF_000412655.1 Myotis brandtii
ATCTCAATAACACCAAAGAACTAATTTAACTAGCCCATTTGCAGATTCAATAATGAATAGCAAATGTAGGTGAAAAGACAAAAAAGAAAATATGGGTTTTAACGGGAAATGCCATCACTGACAGTAAACTAAATGCACTTGAACTATTCCCCAAATACCCAACCCAAGCATGTATTTTAAAAATGTGTTTGTCCCAAGAGAAGCAAAACTTTGACATTTTTGCTTGGATATATTCGACTTTCAGACCTCCGCCCCAAATCTGGCAAGAACATTTCAAACTTAGCTTGAGGTAACTTTTAAAGATCAAATTGTGAGCAATTTGATACTAAAATCTGAAGTTGACAGTCAATAGAATGTCACAAATGAAAGAAGCACTCAAAAGTTTATCATCCTCCACGTGAAGAAAGGAATGTGGAACAAAAGATGCTTTCGCCTCTTCTGCCCTTTAGATGAACACCATCGTTCTCTCCGTAGTCATACCGAGGAAGAGAAAATGATCATTTTTTCAAAGCTTGCTACATTGAAATACGACCATTTCTCCTAGACTTGCATCAACCTTCTCACCCACGCCCCAAATATTTTTATTTAAAAAAAAAATCAGAAGAATAGATCCAAGTACCCTATAAACTACACCTAGATTACTTGGTTCCAAGGCGAAGGAAAATGGTTACGATTCCAAGACTCACTCGGAAGCCTGGATCTGCAATGCGTAAGCTTTTCGCTGGCAAGATCAGTCAATCTCAGAAAGCATGTAACGTTGACAAGGTTAAGTGGATGAAGATTGAAACAACAAAATAATCAGCTAAGAAACATTTTTTTTTTTTT
>NW_005308913.1:0-825 GCF_000412655.1 Myotis brandtii
CTGGGGACCCAGTCTCGATCCTGGGCTAAGTGAAGGTCTTTCTGAGCACGTGCTACTTTAGCCAGAGGATGACCGGGGCAGGAATTACCCGGGCAGAGCCACGGGAGGGGCCCCCGGGCGAGGGGTAGAGCAGCTGCAAAGGCTGAGAGGGGGCCAGGAGCTAGACATTTTTCCAGAAGTTTCTTTAAAACATAAACAAATGAATAAAAGAACATCTTTTCTTCTTAGAGCATCTCAAGGGACTTGGACTTTCCCGGTGTACTTTGGGGAGTGCTGGTGGAGTCAGATGAAACTCGAAACTCGGTGTGAGATCCCGACCAACCTTGGTTTCCTTCCAGCTCCTCTAGGAAATGGTGTGGATGGTGGGACAGTTCAACCTCCTGACCTCCGTCCTTCATCTCAAGAGGCAACACTAACTCACATTTTCCCAATCTATTGCAGGGGTTGGGAATTATTACCAGCAATCAAATTGGCAAAGGGTCATAGTTGTTATTAGGAAACAATATGGCACTTTGGTAACAGAAATCTGGTTTCAAATTCTAGTCTGTCACTTGCCAGGCATGTGATCTCGGTCCTGTTGCTTAAATCTCTATCCGTTATTTTCCTGGCCCCCGAAAAAGGGGATTCCGAAGGGTTACCTTTGGGGATTATTATAAGAATGAAAAGAGCAGCGGTCAAGCTTCAGCAAAGGGTAGCACCCAATGAATGACACATCATTGAAACGAAGGAGGCTCTTCTTAGAAAGTGGCTCTTCCTCTTAGCACGTGTCCCCATGCCAACCCCTTTCCCAGGGTGGACACACCACAAACTGGGCTGCCACAGGGG
>NW_005308914.1:0-825 GCF_000412655.1 Myotis brandtii
CGTCCGGAGCGGCGAGCATGCTGGAGGGCACCGAGGCCACGAAGTGGCCGCAGTCCTGCTGGATGTTGAAGTGCACGGGCACAGCCGGGCTGCAGTAGGAGGCCACTTTGGGCTCGGGGGTTTTGCAGATCTGCGGGGAAAAGGAGAGGTGAGGTCAAGAGGGGGAGCCATCATCTGTTCCACGAACGGTGTTGGGACATTTGGAAATCCCCCCGTGAAAAGGTGAGCTGAAGCTTACTTCACGCCACGCACACAAATGAACTCAAAATGGTCACAGAGACTCAGGTGTAAGGGCCCAAACATACACATGTTAGAAGAAAACATAGGCGAGAATCTTTGAGACCTTGGGTTGAGCAAAGACATCTGGTGGCATACCAAAAGCATGCATGGTTCCTAAAAGAAAGAACTGATAAGTTTGGCCCCATCAAAATTCAAAACTTTTATGCTTTTAAATATACCTTTAAGAAAAAAGAAAGGCAAGCAACAGACTGGGAGAAAATATGTGCAAGACACATATCTGATACATGAGTTCTACAAAAAAACTCTTACCCACTCGGTTATAAGATAAACTTCCCAATGAAAAAGTAGGGCAAAGATATTAACAGGCATTTTCACCAAAGAATATGTAAATGACCATAGGCACATGAAAAGATGTTCAACATCATGAGTCATTAGGGAAATGCAAATCAAACCCACAGTGAGATACTGGCTGACGCCCACTAGAATGGCTGTAAGAAAAATGACAGACAATAGCAAGTGTCTATGACGATGCGAAGAGATGGGAACACTGATGTATTGCTGGTGGTTTGTAAAAACGGTGTAGTC
>NW_005308915.1:0-825 GCF_000412655.1 Myotis brandtii
GTTTATTTAAATATATTTCATTTTCAAAATTGAGCTACCAGCTCTTAAAGTGTGTATACATTTTTGAGGACACTCTGTAAAATATTAGATGGGTATTTTAAGGGGGAATTTTAATATGTTGTTTAGAGAGAAATAGTATCTTTAAAAATGTACACATTAGCAGTCTATTTATTTTAAAGTATTAAAGTATTAATTGTGGTTCCTTAAGCTTGTAATTGGCATACTTATGCCTTTAAAAATGACCTGGTCATATTTTTTATAGTAGGCTATCAATTATTATAGTAAAACAACAAAAGGAAGGATTTGGGTGTAGTGATTTCAACTCCTTGAATTATTTGTAACACCACTAATGTTAAGCATGAGAAATATTGTCTTTCACTGACAGTTTATCAAACAGCTGTTGATACTCTTAAATCAGATTAATTTTTAACACATGACTTTTCCATGTTTTATAACTTGGTAATGAGATTTTCTTAAAGGCTTTATTCCAGGAGTAGTATATTCACTGAAATATATTTTTTGTTGCTGAATCCTTTATCCTCATCTAATGAAATTTTGTCAGCCTTTTATTTATTGTCAACTTATGAAGTAACAATAAAACATTAAAGAAGTATAGAGCATCCAGGTCTGGACACTGTTTGAAGTATAGAAAATTTTCCCTTATGGTGTTAACTTTTAGGTGTGATAGGGGTACTATAGTTGTGCTTTAAATAAAAGGATCATTGTCTTTTAGAGATGTATGGAAATATTTCCTGATAAAATGACATGCTGTTTCGGATTTGCTTTAAAAAGAATGTAGAACATGGGTAAGTGGGAGGGGCCGGG
>NW_005308916.1:0-825 GCF_000412655.1 Myotis brandtii
ATTCTAGGGGAGGGCAGGAGGAGGGAGAGGGAAAAGTTAAATGTCCTGGAGTCAAAGGATTTGTACAAGAGGAACAAGGTTCCCTCTGGGCTCTTTCATTGCCATCAAAAGACCCTAGCTGGGCCAAAGTATATAAATTGATTATAACACTTCATCTGTAAAATGGGCCGACATTGCTACTGCTGTCTCTTCCCAATGAAGTTGTGCATCTGAGAGGGAGGTTGTGCAGGTCAGAGGGGTTGTGCAGGTCATACCCGGGACTTGTGAGGATCACAACCTGCTTTATGGCGTGAAGGGACAGAAACGGGCAGAGAGGAAATGAAAAGCTGCTCCAGGCGGGAGAGACGCAGAAACATAAAATGTGTGATTCATGCTGGAGGTGAGGCTGAGTGAGAATACAATATTATTTTCCTAGAGCTATGACTCCTTTAATTTTGCTGGAGTTAATGTTTTGTACAGTAAATCTGAGACTATTTTTATCAACCTAGGGGAGGAAATGAGGGCCCAATCCCTGGGCTGCTGACTGGGAAGTGATTTATTTGAAACAAAGGTTGACCCTTTGCTGATAACAGAGTCTGAAGGGGGCCCTGGGCCCTGGTCTTGTCTGAGCTCAGCACCGCAGTCCTCTGTGACATGGGGACAGCTGAGGGCACCTGGCCTCCGCTAAACCAGGCCCAGCCACACGAAAGAAACAAACACCGGGCAGGGCAGGCAGGACATCCTCTCCAGCATTCCTGGGCCACCAGCCCTCCGGCCTGGAGTCACAGAGTCCTAGGTAGCAGCACCTGAACTGCCAGCAAGCACAATGGACACTTTGCGCCTGAC
>NW_005308917.1:0-825 GCF_000412655.1 Myotis brandtii
AATGTAAATGGCTTAAATGATCCAATCAAAAGACATAAGTAGTTTAATGGATAGGAAAACAAGACCCATATATATGCTTTGTTCAAGATTCCTAGCTCAGAATGAAAGTTACATACAGACTAAAAGTAAAGATATGAAAAAAGATATTTAATTCAAATGGAAAGAAAAAAACAGCTGAGTTAGCAATACTTATATATAACAAAATAGACTTTCATACCAAAGCTATAGTAAGAGACCAAGAATGACACTACACAATGATAAAGGGAGCAATCCAACAGCACTATATAACCCTTATAAACATTTATGCACCCAACACAGAAGTACCTAAATATATAAAACAAATTTTGATGGGCATTAAGGGAGAGATTGACAGTAATATAGTTATAGTAGGGGACTTTAACATTTCACTGACATCAATGGATAGATCTTCCAGTCAGAAAGTCAACAAAGGGATGACAACCTTAAATAACACACTTGACCAAATGGATTTAATTGATATTTTCGGAGAAATTCACTCAAAAGCAGCAAATTATATATATTTTTTCAAGTGAATATAGAACATTTTCTAAAATGGAACACATATTATGAGACAAAATAAGTCTCAATTAATTTAAGAAGATCAAATTCATGTCAAGCATCTTCTCTGACCATAACACTATGAAACTAAAAATTAATCACAAGAAAAAAAGTGAAAAACACACAAAGACACAGAGGCTAAATAACAAAACAATGAATTGCTTAACAATGAAATCAAGAAAGAAACCAAGGGATATCTTTTTTTGTATTATTATTTATTATATACTAGAGGCCTGGTGCATGAAATTC
>NW_005308918.1:0-825 GCF_000412655.1 Myotis brandtii
GAGAGAGAGAGAGAGAGAGAGAGAGGAGAAAAGAGAGGAGACAGGTGGTTAGGAGCTCACTTGGGCTCAGACTCATTTGGTTTGTAACAGAGCTATACCATTTACTTATCTTGTGACCTTGGACAGTTTAATCTCCTGTGTCTCAGCCTACTCATCTTCAGAGAATATAGCACTGACCTCTTGGGTTGCTATAAGCACAGAGCCTGGTCCATAGTAAATATGCAAATAGAAGGTGTTATATTTATTACCAAGAATAATAAAATGATTGTTGTTTTATGCTACTATGTGATTTGTTGCACAGCAATAGATAACTGAAACCACTGGCTGAGTGTAATTCTAATCTATTGTTATGGTAGAGGTGACTCAAGAAAGGGGAGAGGTTGACTTCTCTAAGGAGGGTTGTTGTTTTTTTAAGCAAAATCCCAATTTCCTTGTATTCTGATACTTTAGCTTTTTCTATACTCAAGGATGACACTTTTAACCAGTTGGCACACTTGCTTTATAATCCTTTAAGAATCTTCTATGAAAATGCCTTAATCAACTTGGTGCAATGAATCGTGAATTGCTACTCATATGTCCCTTATATCACTGTTTAACATAATGTGGGTATGGATGGAGCCCATTCATGTTTCTCATCGCCTGTAGCCAAACATGAAAATTTAAGATGGATAAATATTTAAGTAAACATGCCCCGTACCTCAAGAAATCAAAACACCAGTAGATAGATATTTTTGGCTTATAAAGGAAAGTTTTGTTTGAAATTAGGTCTATTAAATATTGATTGACTGACTCTTTCTTACTCCAGTTGTACAAACTAGATGGCCC
>NW_005308919.1:0-825 GCF_000412655.1 Myotis brandtii
TTTTTTACTAGAAAATTAGTAACTTTCTAACATGACTTTGAATCTACCTGGTTATTTATACCCAGTTGATGAGGCTACAAAATTCGACTATTCTTGCACTTGTTGGGCATGGCCTGGATTCATCTGTTTAATGTGCAGCAATTGTGCCTCCCAATTTAAAGAGCAAACTTCTTTCTCCCTCCTGTGAATTATTTAAAATGCATTCGGTTTCAAATGAGATAAGGACAATACAAAAAAAGAAAAACCACAAAAAGGGAATGTGTTGTCCTATACAGCTAGAATGTGAGGAACACAGTGAGGTTTAAGGCTTAATTGCGTCCAGATCCCCCTGCAAGGCCATTGGGATTCTGCTTCTTACTACCTCCTTATTGAGAGTAGCCCTTCTCCATAGAGAGGATCAGATCAGCTTAAATAACCCAAGCCAAATCCAGATTGACATCCTAGAGGTTTACCAATTAAAAAACTAATCCAGTCTCTACTAAGAATTCAAGCAGAAAATTTATAAGCAGACCCATCTTTAGCCTGGCTTGAGTCACATGACACCCATGGTCAGTTGCTTCCACATCACACAGGTGGGTTCACAAAAGTAGAGGCAACATGTCACTGAGGAAGAAGGGAAAATGTACGGGACATACACAAACCAAAATGCTAAGTTCTAAAGCACCCAGCACAACAGTAGGCATGATTTGTTTCTCAGTGATTCATGTGTCTATTGAAATCATTCTTTATAGTTTACTAGGGGCCTAGTGCACGAAATTTGTGCACGGGGGCAAGGGCGGGTCCCTTAACCTGACCTGCACCCTCTCCAATCTGGGAGTTTCTGTC
>NW_005308920.1:0-825 GCF_000412655.1 Myotis brandtii
GTAACAGAAGTAGATAAATCAACTTGGCAAGCAACAATTCAAAAAAACCAACAAAAGACTCATTGTGATCAAAGTCCTGAGCAGCCTGTAAGACAGAAGACATAAAATCTAAGTCTCATATCTTTCATTCCTTCCTTTCTTCATTAAAAAAAATATTTATTGTATACCTACTAGGTGCCAGGCCCTCTTCCAGTCATTAGAGAAAGACCAGTAAATAAAGCAGACAAAAAGTCCTGCCCTCTGGAAGCTGCCATTGGGAATGCCATTCATTGCCATACTTTGTTTTGCATAAACTCACTAAGCTCACACCTTTCCTCTCCTGTTTTTCCCCACATGTCCACTATTTTTCTGTTTCAAAAATTTCTGTTTTATCATCATCATTATTAATACCATTCTTTCTGTTTTCGTCAACTCATTACAACAAAAGAGTTTTAGACCTCCTGAGGCCTTCAAAGTTACACAAGAAAAAACTCAGTACAGTATGTGACAACTGTGATATACTAGAGTCTATTAAAGAGAAGCAGATCTTCAAAATGGCACAAGTACTAGTTTATCAAAACTACCCAAAGCATTACAGATTTCACATAAATACAAAAATAAAACAACATACCCCATAGGCATGTAAAATCACTTAATATTCTACCTCTCTCCTGCAGATATATGGAACTTTGAAATTTAATTAACTAACTATATCAAAGTTCATTTTTAAGTTGTAGGATCTGAAATTTGATATAAAATTCTAAACTGAAACAGTTATATATCTTACACAAATCCTGTTTATTTTATAATGTAACAGAATTATGGTATTACTAGAGGCCCGGTGCA
>NW_005308921.1:0-825 GCF_000412655.1 Myotis brandtii
GAATTTTGTCACCATGTGTTAATCTGAATCTTTCAAATGGAAGAAGAGTAAGGTCAATTATTAAGATCTTAGAAAGGCACACATGAAAAGAGGTTCTCTTTCAAATTTATCATTAGCATTTTGAAAATTAAAAGGAACATTAGTAACTCAAACTCAAGCCTGAGGCCACTTGACCTAACCCTTTACTCATTGTCACCTTGAGGAAGGAGTCCGTTTCACTGGTTGCCTTTTTACAAAAGAGAGACTTTTATTAGATAGAGGACCCAACTCCTAGATCACGGCAAATTGCAGCTCCAGAAAGGGGGAGTGTAATTTATCTCAGGGAAAAGAGTCAGCTGTTAACTATATATCTTAACAATAAAATGAATAACACCCGTTTACTGAGTTATTTCAGAACTGATCGTTCAATTCAATTCATTATTTTGCACATTTGAAGAACCCATGCTCCTAGTCAAAAGATAAGATTTAGCGCGTTGGCAGAACCTATCAATTTCCCTCCTAATGTCCTGTTGGTATTAAAACAAGTCAAAAGCTTATATTCATTGAAATATTGCTTATCCTCAGTAAGTGCAACTAATAAATATTTTATGCCAAGTTCCTGCTACTAGAACTTATTTAACAGAAACCTCTCATCTCCCTCAGGAAGTCTGGGGAGAAGAGCAAGGAGATGAGCTTGGCACCTGAGATTTTACCAGCCTGGCAAATAAGGTGGGTAACAGAGGTACTCCTCCCGGGACCATATTGTGAAGCTGGGATGCGAGAGTGAGTGTGTGAGTGTGTGTGTGTGTGTTGTGGGCGGGGGGTAGGGGGGAGGGCAGAGGCAGG
>NW_005308922.1:0-825 GCF_000412655.1 Myotis brandtii
TGTTTGTTTGTTTGTTTTTCATAAAACTGGAATATTGTTCAGCTACTAAAGATGTCACAGACGTTTAGTTTTTCATAGATAATCCTCACTTACCTGCTCTTCATTCATCCATTAATATTCACCAGCCCTTATAATGTGCAAGTTCCTCAGCTAGACTTCATGGGGAGCCAAGAAAGATAAGTCAGATGAGCTTCCTTCTAGCAGCCTGCACATCAGTGTTTCTGGTACAGCCTTGTACTACCGCTGGGGAGAGGTGGGCCTCTCATTCTCCAGAAGTTTAGTCTTAGGTGGAGAAACAATCGCAGCATGCAGCCAACAAGAGAGAATGATAAAAGAGGTTACTTAATTAACTCCTAAACCTGTATCATTCAAACCAAAACTGCTGTCTACGATGATTCAGTGAAAGGATGGACCACTCTGTGTCCAGAGCAGTGAAGTGTGGCTCTGAAGAGGGACTGGGCTCAACAGATGAACACGGACTGCATGGGTGGATCAAATGTCTGTACCTGGTGGATTTCCACTGGCTTTCAAGGGAGCCCCCGAGGTATTCAGGGAAGTGTAGAAGCTATTCTTCACCTCTTCTTGTGCCCACCTGAGGCTCCAGGTTTGAAAGGGAGGGAAGGAAGTGGTTCTAATATGGGGCATCATCCCTTACTGCCCCTAAGCAAAAGTCAAACTTGGTGAGGGAGGGGGAGGTTCCTGTCAGGAGAAATTTTACAGGATGTCGACCTAAGATCTGCCAGAGTGGAGAAAAGAGAGAAATCAGTGTGGTCCTTGTTATCAGTGGAAATGAAACTTGAACCAATACTTGTATATGAAGCATAG
>NW_005308923.1:0-825 GCF_000412655.1 Myotis brandtii
TCCCTTGGACATACTCCAGGTTGCCCTAAATACTCCAGGCATGCTCTGGATTTCAGAGTCCTAGGGTAGTGTGGAGGGGAATAGTTACTGTGTTATGAAGGCTGGACCTGTGGAGTTGAATTTCACTGATGGGAGAAGTACTTAGAGAAGAGGTGAACTCCAGGGCAGACTATATTAACACAGGCAAGGCAGTCGGAATTCTCTAACGCTTGATCTCTTCCTCTCAGTTTTCACGTTTACAGTAACACTAGAAGAAGGCTTTTACTAAGGAATCCCAGAGAGCAATTTTGTGATAGCAGTGAAGGGAAGTGACTGCACAAACAGCTACTGGGTTATAATATTCTATGCTTGGGTGGAGATTTCTCCCATGGAAGTTTTTAACCGTCCCAGGAAACAAATGCACATAAAAATCTCAAGCATCAACTCCTAAACCAATTCAAGCTCATGCCTACTTTGTTGCTCATCTCCTCTCACAATCCATTCTCCAGCAGCCAGAGTGATTATTCCCTTCTTCATACCCTCTGATGATTTCCCATCATTCCCCTACTTTATATCTTCCAATGATTTCCTATTCCCCCTGTTTCATACCCTCTAATGGTGTCCCATCATTGACTTCTTTCATATTCCCCAATGACTTCCCATCATTCCCCGGCTTCATCCCTAAAATAATTTCCCATTGTCCTCAGTATAAATCCAAATGCTTATTTATGGCCTCCTAGGCCCTGCACAATTTTGCCCATTTATCTTTCCTACTGATTTCCTAGTATGATAGGCATATCATTCTAGAATTTTTCTCCCTCATATCTTCACAGGACTACCTCCTTC
>NW_005308924.1:0-825 GCF_000412655.1 Myotis brandtii
GAATCAAACCATGACCTCCTGGTTCATAGAGCAATGCCTAACCACTGAGAAACACTGGCCGGGCAGAATTTTTATTCTTTCATAGAATAAAATCTGAACTAACATACCTATATACTCTTATCTCTGTGCCACAACTTCTTAAATAAAATATAATCAAATTCCATGAAAAATATTTGCTCTCATTTTTATCCTAGTTTATAATACATTTCTAAATAATTAAAACCTAGCAGTATCCCAAAATTTAATCAGAAAGCTACAAGTTCATTCAGCCTTAACACCTTCCTTTCCCTGGCTTTTCCCAGGACACTGCAGCAGTCAGATCAGCTATCCATTTCTGAGCTGCTCTTCTCCAGGGGGATCGCATGTCTTCGCAAGGACGTCCAACCTGTCAACAACTCGAACCTGTTGATATGAAAATCTGTATTCCCCAGCCATCGGTCCTTCTTCCGCAGCCTGTGATGTGTGACCTCGCCCCGACATGTGTTTGTCACAAATTCTGCACTCTCCTCAAACAGTCTTGAGGAAAAGGTGTTCAGTGTGGGAAAGTGGGTTGAAAACAGTCAAGATCATGGTTAACATGCTCTTCCCCAATGCCTCTCAGCTTCTCATTGTAAACTCCTTCTCCTTACACTTCTTTTCTTTCTTCAGGAAAAAAAAATCCCTGCTTTCTGCCAGCATCTGTCATACATGCTTAGTGCATCTCAAGTTTGTCATATTGTTCCAAGTAAAGGGAAACGGTACTCAGAGCAACCACAGGATGCACCTGGCCTTCATGTTTTAGCTCCCCACCGGCTAACAAGACAAAGACAGCAATGGCTTCATGCT
>NW_005308925.1:0-825 GCF_000412655.1 Myotis brandtii
TAGTAAAAACATATTAGAAAACAAAACAAAACATACACTATCAGTATAAGTGAGAAGTTCACAGAAAAGGATTATGGAAAGGCAGAGTGATAAATAACAAAATGGTAGTGCACTTTACTTACTGATATTTACAATGATGTTTGTTTACAACTTAACGCATCCCACAAACTACTTGAGATCGCTTCCATAAAACACTGAAGAGCTATGTGATATGGAAGGAACTGTGGCAGTCTGCTGATTGCTTCCCCAAAAGACATCTCTCCTTCCTTACAACAAAAACCTGGAGCATGTGCCTTGTTGGAAAATAAACACTTCAGACCCCAGCCTCCCCTGCAGTAGGTGGGTCCTGAGTCCATGGGACTACATTCTGGCCACGTCTGGAGGGGCTGGCCTGCTTCCTGGGGAGAATTCTTAAAAGGCAGGGAGTTAACTCTCCCTGGGATGCAGACAACATGGCCGCAACCCAGCCGTCATCTGGGGCCATGAAGTGGCCTCGCGGTCACTCTCGGAGCCACATTAAGAGGACAGCAGAGTCGAAAGAAAGAAGCTTAGGGTCCCTGCTGATTTAAGGGAGCCATCATATCAGACCTAGACTGCCTACCTCAAGATTTCTTTTATGTGAGAGAATAAACTCTTGCATGTGTAAGCCACTGTTATTTCTAGACTCCTTTAGTCTGCAATTTCTAATGACACAGGAGGAAATACTATCCACCCAAATCGTTATGGATGCTACAGTTGCTGGGCTATTAGATTGTAGGCAATTTTTCTTTCTCTTTTTTCTTTTCCAAAATTCCTAATGATTACAAATATTTTTGTTATTAGAAA
>NW_005308926.1:0-825 GCF_000412655.1 Myotis brandtii
TGTGCTGAACGCTCCCCACATCCATCACATATTCAAACTTTCTTTCCAGGAAGTCCCGTCCGCAGGACAATGGCCCCAGTGTGCTCCTCCCTGATGCCAACAGGCCCCAGAGCCGACACTGAGGCATTCGCTCCCCCACAGTCTTGCCTCTGCTCCTGTGGTTTGGCACATTCCACATCCTCCCTCCATTCCAGGGCTTGGCCGCTGGATGAAGACACACGAGGTACACCTGGAACGGGAAGATGCCGGGAGCCCAGGACACAGAGGCACTCACCGCAGGCCATTCTCAGAACCCACTGTCTCCTTTTCTCTTCTCCTCTGCACGGGGCAGGGGCCTGCTGCACCCATCATCTCCTCCATCACACACAGGGCCTCTCTTTGTGCCCATCTAACCTCAGCAGGGGCCCCACACGGACAGGGGCAGCCTCAGAGAGGCAGGTCCTGGAGGCTGGGACCCTCCTTGGTCCAGTAGAGCTGTGCTGTGGATGGGGTGGCCTCGCTGGGGAAGGGGTGGGGAGAGAGGACTGGGGTGGAGTGAGGTGGCACAGGTCTCCCTTCAGGCTGCAAATGCCCAGACAGCCCCAGTGGCAGTGGCCTGGGCCCACTGCCTGACAGTGGTTCTGCCAGCATTTCTCTCCCCTCCCCACCTGCAGATCAGACACACACCTCACACTCCCAGGGCCGTCAGGGTTCTGGGAAAGTTTCCGGGGGCTGCCTCTAACTCCATCTCCTGCCTCCTACTCAGGAGGGCACGTCCAACTTGAGTGAATGATGACATCTGTGTAGGGACAATCTTGAATGTTGTCTGACTAATGCTTATATTTT
>NW_005308927.1:0-825 GCF_000412655.1 Myotis brandtii
ACACACACACACACACACACACACACACGGCTCCTGCCTGCAAAGGTGCTCAGGGGAAAGAGGCAGAGATCAAACCTCCCTGACCTCCTGACCCCATCTTCCCCGCCCTCCCCTGCCCCCTGCAGGGCCCCTGGGAGCTCTCCGCCCACAGCAGGCCTTGCCCAGGAGCTGCTTCGAGGCAAGGTGGCCCTGGGCCTGGTGGCGGGGAGAGGAGTGTTGGAGGGCATGGGGCGCCCGCAGAGCCACCATCTGCTCCTCGGAGTGGAGCGTGAGCTGGCAGCAAGGACGACACGAGGGCTGCTGGCCTGGCAGTGCCACCCCACCCCACAAGGGCAGAAGCAGGGACACACCCGAGACCAGCGCAGGGCCACGCTGGGCCCTGGGCCTGCGGACGGGCGCGGGGAGGGAGCAGGGCAGCTCCTGTGCGTCTCCTTTCATTTCTGAAAAGGACACAAAACAAAGAGCGCACAGCTGTGCTCCGCCGTCCAGAAATGACAATCACCACACTTTGTTCCAATTGTCTCAACTCTTCCTCTCTTTTAATGTGAAGTATAGAAACATTAGCGATAATATTGATGTCCTCGGCATGCCTGGGGGCGGGCTGGGGACCAGCAGGACCCGTGTGTGTCTGGCCATCCACACCCCTCACCTTGCAGGGAGGGAGCCCCACACTTCTAACCCCGGGGGCGCCGCCTGGAGTCCTGGTCTTGTGACCACGGGGCAAGAGGTGACGCTTGTCCCTCCTTCGCGTGAGGGCCACTGGCCTGCTGCCACATGGGTGTGGGTGCCTCAAGCTCTAGGAGGGCGTGCGCCTACGGCCTGGGC
>NW_005308928.1:0-825 GCF_000412655.1 Myotis brandtii
CCCCTGTGCCATTTATGTCTTCGTTTATTCAGGCACCAAGGGAAAACATTATGTTTTTCTTAAATGAAATTCTTTGTTTAATAACTATGTTGCATAAAGTACTTCACAAGGAGAAAATGTTATAACCTTTCAAATAAAACTAAAAATTATTTTTGACCTTTAGTTAAGGTTTCTCTGCTCCCAACGAATATGCTTATGGCTCACCCTTCACACTCTTTTGTGCCAGTCTTCCCCAATGACTACTGTAATTCTTAGCAAACTTGGTTTTATTTGCATAGCTTCTTCCCAAACAACTATATACAGATGCTCCTCAAATTACACTGGGGTTACATCCCAATAAACCCACTGTAAGTTGGAAATATCTTAAGTAGAAAATGTATTTAATACAGCTAACCTACTGAATAGCATAGCTGAACCTAGCCCGTTTCTATTGACTGTATATTGCTTTCATATCATCATAAAGTCAAATAATTAAGTCAAACCATCATTAAGTTGGGGACTGTCTTCATTTTCTATATTTTCTCAAAATAAAGTCAGCTTTATATCAAACGAAGTTTTTAGGTGGCATAATCTTTCATTTAACTTTTGTGAAAGCAGTTTCCAAGGTGATGTCTAGTGATTGAGAGACCATGCACATTTTATTTCCTTTACCAGTGAGTTGAAAACTTTTTTCAATAATTATATCCAAAGGAACACATGTGCAACAGAGCAGTGTTTAGTCATAGCAACATGTTAGGCCCTCAAAATAAATCATTTTCAGGAGATGTCACTGAGTTGATTAGCCTTCATCAGGAGGGACCAGTGCAGCTTTCATTCAGCTTGGTC
>NW_005308929.1:0-825 GCF_000412655.1 Myotis brandtii
CTCTCTCTCTCTCTCTCTCTCTCTCTCTCTTAACTTTCACTGAGACTACTATCCCATTCCACTGAGAAACATCCTTCCTGATAGTCTCTCAGTTATTATTTTTGGTCTCAGGCTTTTAATTATTTTGCTTATTCATTTCTTCTTTAACAAACATTTGCAACTCTGCATAGAACCTACTCTGTGTGAGACCCTCGTCTCGTGTTTCAGTGAAAGCTGTGTTAGTCAAAGCTGCATAGCATTCTGCACAAGCATGACTTGATGGAGTCTTCCTCACTCAGTCATATGGCATGGGGGTTATAAGTACACATTCCAGTGCTGGTGGTTGTGCAAACCTTAGGCAACAGCAGGCAAGAATAACTGGGGCGGCTTCAGCAACTAGCATGCTTGTCTCACATCTGTCTGGGTGGGTAATTCTGGCTCTGAGTTGACAACATCCCATCCCCCTTCCCACTTAGCCCATTCTATACCTTGTGGCTGTCCCTAACCTATTTTCCTTATGAGCTTCTATGGCTACTCACATTCAGGGAACTGCTTAGAATTATTGGGCACATCTCAGCTAAAGGCCTCCAATGATATCTGGTCTCCTTGTCAGAGAATCATGGGCATTGGTGAGGAAAGTGCTGCCTACTTTTCTTAGAGCCCCTTTGTTGGATTTGTGATTAGATCTACTGGGTGAGCTCAGCCAGGTTGTTGTGGATTAGAGAGAAGGGCCAGTGGTGCCTCTGTACCCTGACAGGTGCTTGTACACAATCTGCTAGCACTCCCTGGGCTCCACCGGCAAAGTGCTCTGAGAAACCCTCAAGCCTATTGCACTTCCAAAATGGC
>NW_005308930.1:0-825 GCF_000412655.1 Myotis brandtii
CTCCTTGGGGGGGTGGGGGGGAAATGGCCTACCTTTGTATTCCAAGGGCTCTAGGAATTTTTAATTGGTAGATAGAAAGGACCCAACAAATACTTTGTCAAAGAAGGAAATTGAATAAAATAAAATTATGTTAGAATTGTTGAGCATCTTGGTGATATGATTGAAACCTTTTGTTTCATGGATGCGAAGACTGGGGCCTAGAGAAATGGAGGCACTCGCCCACCATCCCACAGCATGCCACTGGCAGCAGAAATTAAGGCCAAATGTCCTGATTTACAGCTCAAAGTTCTTTCACTATGAATTGGTAGCTGGCTATCGTTTGCTGGCATGGAAATCACCAGAATAATATTGTATGTGTGCGAAGCCCTTGGGAGGTTACAAAGCATTTTAATAAACACCCTCTCACTTGCTTCTTGTGTTTGCTCAATGAGGTCAATGAGGAAGAGAGCATCCCATTTACTAAGCGAGGAATCTAAGATGCAGGAAAGCTAATGGCCTGCCCAGGATTTAGGACTCAAATCCTGATTTTCTGATGAGCATTCTTGCTTTTTACATGGCTACCTACTGGTGCTAAGAGAATGACTGATATTGTCAAGGAGAGTTTATACCAGAGATTACAAAGATTTTACTATTAGAATTGGGCAAGGTGGGGGTAGGGGGTAGTTTCTAGAACATTCTCGAAATGAAGCTTTTTGTGGATTGGATAGGCTGTGAGTTTGGAATGGGAAGGAAGGTAGGCTACAGGTTGTTACAGGATGTTAGTCTCCTGGGATAAAATGAGGTCAGTAAGGTGAGAACTTTTAAAATGGTGGGGGAAATAAAATA
>NW_005308931.1:0-825 GCF_000412655.1 Myotis brandtii
GTTATTTCTCCCATATTTATTGACACCTGAGATGTCTCACTAGCTGGTGCATTTTCTTCTACCATTATCCCATCCCAGTTCACTATCAGCGAAAACCTTAACAGGACTCTGCTTCCTATGCTCCACCACCACTGCTTTCTCAGGCCACTCCTAATACCAACTGTTATAGATAGGTTTCCCCAGAAAAAAACTCTGAGACAGAGAATAGCATATTCGAGGCTGATAAGGAAGTATTCTTGGGATCATGTCTCTGGAAGGGAAGTAATGGGTTGGGTGGGACTGGAGGGAGAAGTGCAGTTGTGTTGCAGTCCCAACTGAAGGTCTCAACCTACCCCACAGGGAACTCTGAAGCTGGAACAACCCTTCAGGCGTGTCTAGACTCAGGGCTAGGGAGGCTGGCCTTTATTTCCCAGCATCTTTCAGTATTTGGAAGCCAAACTAATGGAAAGGAGTGTGCCCTTGGGCAAGGCAAATACCTTCATCCAACAGCTCTAAAGAGAGCTGAGGGCTATGGGCTGTCTGCCAGTAGCTGACATTTGGGTAAATATGGCTTTTAGTCCTGAATGGGAATCTGGGTGGTACATCACAACATCTGCTTCAATTACTTTGTATGAACCAGAAAGATATTCAAAATAGATTAATAGAAAAGAAGCATCAGGTTATGAAAGAATATGTCTCAATGATCCTATCTGGAAGGACATGTCCAAAGTATTGACAATGGTCCTACTTGATGGTGACAGGATTCTGAATTGTTTTTCCTCTTATTTATCTACATTTTCTAATATTCCTTTAATTGATTACTTATAAAATAAAAGGTTACTTTTA
>NW_005308932.1:0-825 GCF_000412655.1 Myotis brandtii
AAAAACTAAGAAGCTATTAATATTTAATAACTGTCTGCCTCCAAATTCTATGCCTTGTATACAAGAAAATCATTACCTGTTTCTTTATCTGTTATATGAAAACATTGTTTATTCTGCCTAAGTCATAGGATGCTTGTGGGGTGACATGAGAAAAGCTTATGAATGTGTTTTGTTAACTATAAAGTGTCTTAAAGTCTGCGAGGAACAGAATTGGCTCCATAAGCAGCACCTATTATTATGATCATTAATAAAAATACGATGCTGTACAAATTTCCATGTTTATTGCTTATTCTCCAGAGGCAGTATTTGCTTTTCTTGCAAACCTGCTCATTTGCGGGGCCCGTGCCCTGAATGCTGACCTGTGGCATCGATGCTCCTTGAAAATGACCTGTCTCAGCAGATCCTCGTCTCCTGCAGGTTCCGGGATGGAGGCTCCCGGCCTCGGAGCCCTTGGGAATAGAGTTGAAGCCCAGAGCACTTTCTCTTTCCAGTTGCTATTATGAACCAGCTCAATCCATCCATCAATGGACAAAGGTTTATCGAGCACCCACTTCTGTTGGAGGGCCTGCGAAGCCACACTAGGGCAGGCCTTCAGGAACATGGCTCACCAACAGACAAGTATATATTTGGACGTAGGAAAAGAGGTAACAAGTTTGACTCAGAAGACCCTTTCGTAGGCAAGAACCTGGGCGGGAACATTCTGTCACGACTTTCACAAGTCATCAAAGCTAGTCACTGTCCCAGCTCTCAGGACTGAATCAAAACTCTGAACTTACACTTGAGAATAAAGCCCCTTCCATTGTCCTCACGCCATTCTGTGGGGGT
>NW_005308933.1:0-825 GCF_000412655.1 Myotis brandtii
TCTCTCTCTGAAATCAATACAAATATATTTTTAAAATATTTTTTCCTCAACTCAGTTGGCTTTACAGCTAAGTTCTACCAAGCCTGTTGTATTAAGCATGTCTTTTTATTCTGATTCTTTGATATCTGGGGCCTTGCTAACCTTGAAGAGACTGATCTCAGAGAGCAAGGCAATTCTTAGAGATAGTAAAGGACTTACCTACAAGCATGCCTTTCATACGCACACTTGCCAGTCCAGAGCCCACACACCCCACTACCTCGCCTACCAGCTCTTACACACCTGGCCATTCTCTCCTTGCCCTAATCACCTCAGGGCCAGGAACCAGGCAACTACAGACAGCCCTACACTAAGAGCCTGTTGAAATTATTTCAACTAGCCAATGCCTTATTCAATAATTTCAGGATGGTGCAGTAAAATGTTAATTCAAATAAGTCACTTTAAATATTTGCTTCAATATTTTGCTTCAAAAAATATAATAAACTAGCCAATCCTAAACCTGCTTACCTTGCCTGGCCTTATCTCCTCCTGGCCATATGCCTTGGAGTTACTCAAACTCAGGTCCCCGAGGGCACATGTATGAGTGCTGTTTGCCACAGCAGAGAAAGGAAGGCATCTTGGCATTCATCATGAGGAGAACGGGCTAGTGAAACATGATAGATGCATTCTGTGGAGTTACAAACAATAGGTTTGAGGTGTATGAAATAACATGGATAAATCTTAAAAGCAGTGAAGAAGGTAAGGAATGGAAAGATATAAAATGCAGACATATCTAAAACACAATATATCTTTCAAAGATACATATCTACCCAAGGACATAGGCCAAAT
>NW_005308934.1:0-825 GCF_000412655.1 Myotis brandtii
GGTACCAGTGTATGTGGTATTATTTATTGCCTCCACCTACCTGTCATCGGGCTCTGAATGTTTCCATCCTGTCCATCCCTTCTGATCACTCATTGCTCCTAGAGGATGTTTGACCATCGAGCCTCCTTCCATTAGTGTATTTCAGCTGATCAGATCTTCTCCTGGGAGCAGGAGCACCAGGGCAATACAGCAGCCCTGAATCAGGAAGGAGAAATGAGGTTAAATGGGAGACAAATAAGAGAGGGTAAAGAGAAAAACAGTAAGTGTTTCCCACTTTGCAATTTAGCCAGGCATCAGCCTTCCCTGGGGCTCAACCCTGAGACCCTGGGGCAGCAATGTGGAGGCAGAGACTGGACAAGCCAAGGTCTCAAAGCTTTGAGACTCGAAACATTCACTTCCTGTCTACATGTCCTCAGACCCCTAATTCTTGCTCCTAACAACCCAATGTGGTTTTTCTGAGGGTTTTATTTGGGCCACACAAGATGTGAAAATCTCTCCAACCCACTCATCCCACACATCCTCAGCACCTCCTGGCAGGCCCCAGCCACAGCAAAGACAATTCTCATCTTCACACACCACATGTTCACACATCACACACTCACACTACACAGCACACATTCACGTATCATACAACACAATATGCACATTCAGCCACACGTCACATATTCACACATCACAGACACACACACATCATTATGCCACACATCATATATGCACACACTAACATCACACATAACATTCCCACTGCACACCTCACACTGTCACACACTTACACATTACAGCTATATGTCACTCAACTCTCACACATTACACACTACACATTCA
>NW_005308935.1:0-826 GCF_000412655.1 Myotis brandtii
CTCTATCCACTGAGCCAAACCGGTCAGGGCTAGGGTTCATGTTTTTAAAAATAAAAATAAAAAATAGACATCCAGATTTGGCTATCACCATCGTTTAGGAAACCGTGCCCTAATGTACTAAATCAAGAATTGAGGAAATCATTTCCTCTATTGGGAATCATAACAGTCTCCTTCCCTAACATCTGACACGCATTGTCTCCAATGCAGCACAAGCTGTTTGGTGTTGCATTTACATTATGGGGAACTCCAGTTAAATAAAGCAAATAGAAGAGCCCTCTCCTAATCCCTGAAGAATCTGTGACACAAATTTCTATCATTCATAAGTGATGAAGATTTTAAAGGTTTTTTGAAATCTTATTTCCTCCAAGTCTAAGATCCATGTTGGACATGGCCAGAATTTATTTTCTTATAACAGGCCCTTTATATATAAAAAAAAAAGGTAGTTGCTTTTTCTCATGGTTCTCAGTCATTTGTCTTCAACAGTTCTGCCTTGTAGTGACTAAAATTAGGGGCAAAGGAACAATACCCCATTCTCATTCTATTTTGTTAACAGAGGAAATTTTCAGTTTTCATCTCAAAGTTTTACCTAGTGCATTGCCTTTTATTTAGTGTTAGAAGAACTTGAGTCCATTTCTTTGGCACCTTGATCTGTGGGTCTGCTGCCTGGCCCTCAAATGGATGGTGGATGCCAGTGTGGACTCTTCTGTGTTTACTTCCCTTTTATCCCGCACTGCCGTGTTTCCCCCACTGTGCTTTGCCTCAGAACTTTGAGTCTTACTTTTTTTCAGGTTTATTGAGATATAATTGACTTATAAGATGTACAATA
>NW_005308936.1:0-826 GCF_000412655.1 Myotis brandtii
GATTGGGAGAAAGCTGTGCTTGTCCGGGTCTCCCGCACAGAGAACCTTTGGGTGGTATCCAGTGCTTCCGCTCACCTCCCCGTGCAGAGCCCGGCAGGTGTCCGACACTGAGCACCAGCTGCTCAAGTGACAGGAAGGATCAATTGTCTGCACCTCAGGTGCAGGCAACACAATCTGTGCAGAAGGTAACTGAGGCCAGGAGCTTCCTCTACAAATACAGTTTGTAGCCATCAAGAAACCTAAGTACATGTACACTTCATGTTCCTCTTCCAAGGCAAAGCGAGGAGTTTATCTTTTAGTTCTCAGAAAGTGAAGACTGAAGGAATTTGTACAACTGTGAGGTGGGGGCCCACTAATGTGATGTCAGTGAAGGTGCGTGTGTAGACACAGGAAGGATGGGGAGCAGAGATCAGAAGTGGAGCATCCCCTCCCTGCAACTCCACCCCCTCCTCCCACCTCCCACAGAGTACCTGCCCCCCCCCTGCATTTATTTGCCTCTTTCCCACCCTTGGAGCACTGACTCTCCTCACTGCCCACCCCCTCCAGCACCTTCCCTTTCTTCCTCCTCTGGTGTGCCCTCCCTCCCTTGAAGCACCTGCACTCTCTCCCTGCATCTACCCTTTCTCCCTCCATCCCCTGGCTCACCTGTCCTCTCCCAGAACCTCCCCTCCCTCCCTCCCTCCCCTGGATCACCTGTCCTCTCTCCCAGAACCTTCCCTCTCTCCCTCCTCTGGCTCACCTATTCTCTCTCCCAGAACCTTCCCTCTCTCCCTCACCCGGAGCACCCACCATCTGCTCTCCCTGCCAGGCCCTGGTCATTTACTCC
>NW_005308937.1:0-826 GCF_000412655.1 Myotis brandtii
GGGATGTTCTTGTTCTCATTCAGCAGATATGGAAAAGTAGGCTTAAGGAAGTGAAATGATTAACCTACTTTCAATTAGTGATTACTTTGGACCTAAAATCCAGAGCCTTTAATTACATGATTTTTTCCACTTGGAACCGCCACATTCAGCTTCTATGAAACCTTCAGTTCATATTTTGTATGGATGCTACTCCAATTTTAGATAGTCTTCCAAATCTTGGAGATGAAAAAGTGATTCAAAGAATTCCCAGGAAATAAGACAATTTTTTTGATGCTGATTGATCCTAAATTGTTTTCGTTTCTGATAGAAGATAGTCAACATATTGTTTGTCAGGAATTTGATGTGCTGAGTTCTGCTTTGCCATATATTTACTCTCTGCTGATTTTGTCCACAAATGTGTAAGCAAAGGAATAATCTTTTCTCTCTCGTTATAGGTTGTTGACAACAGGGGATGGAAATTGGCCCTACTCTTTTAGATGACTGGTATTAAATGGAAAGAGTCTTTGAAAAGTGCCAATTCTTCCAAAATGATGGTGGTCTTTTGAAAGAGGTTTTTCCAAATGTGTTTGCCTTCTGAAAGACTAGTGGTTGGGGCAGTCCATAACCTTTTCCAATAGGAGAGATGGATTAGTTTTGACTGACTCTCTGTGAGAAGCTTGGTTCTGGTCCAGCTGGCATGGGCATAAAGCAAAGTAATTACATGAAAGTAAAGGGAAAGAAAAGAAAAAAGATAAATATTGTATCTAGTATCCTCCCTGCTTACTTGGGAGTCTGGCTTTCTTTTTGAATTAAAAAAAATCATCTTTTTTGGGCCAAGAAAAAAAAA
>NW_005308938.1:0-826 GCF_000412655.1 Myotis brandtii
CAAGGCCCAGCAGCATGGATGCCTCAAAGTACCCAGCCCAGGGACCAACTAGTGGGGAGAACCCTACATGACAGTGTGTTCTCTTTCTCTTGGCTCTCTTTCGGCTGGCAGGGATAATGTCGTGTTCTGTGTGATGCATATACAAGCACCTATTCTGTTTGTTCTAGGGCTTTTGACTCATTTCAGGGGTCTGATGAATATAATAGAAATGATGATGATGGCCCCCATAGTGGTGCTGCAATCATTTCCACATTGCCCTCTGTGAGAGCGGACCACCATGTGAGGTGTATGCTGAGACAACGCAATGTTACGAGGCTCAGCAGCCCCTAAGTGCTACAGCTGCCTGCATCCACAGGCAGATGACAGGGAGACATCTGTTCATGTGAACTTACAAATATTGAGGTTGATGCATAACACAGATGCCTCTGAAGCTGTTTTGTACTCGTGTTAGAGGGCAACATCCAGCAGTTAGGTCAGGCAATAAGTATTTCCCGGGAAGAACACGTATTCCTGGGAGAGCTCTGAGCATGTTAGAGATCATTTTCCCTGGCAACGCAGCCATCATAGTTATGAATATATTCAGAGAAGACGATGTCTTTCTCTGGGTGAGTTCAGCTCAGAATGAGCAAACCATATTGAGAAGACACAGTGGGTGCCACACACCTCCTTAAATTCTACATCCAATTCACGTTAACCTTGATTGCAAAAAAATCAATTATGATTAAGAAAACCTGCATTCACATTGTGTGATAAAACTATGGGGAGGCTGGAAAAGGTTGTCTATAACTCTTTACCTTACCCTAACCCCGTGCTCGCGAGCCACATG
>NW_005308939.1:0-826 GCF_000412655.1 Myotis brandtii
GAGAGAGACTGGTGAAAGAATTCTGACATTCTGGATCCAACTGACCTACAACCATCCTGGACTTACTTAATCTAATGACATTTCTGTTTTTATATGAGCCATTTAAGCTAGTTTTTGTGAAGCTAGTTTGAGTTGGGCTCCTATCACTCGCAGTTGGAAGGGTCTTGGTGGAGGAGCTACAACCTGGAAACAGAAAGACCCAGAAAGAAGACTCTCACCGCATTCTCTTCTCCTTCTGGCTACAGGCTGGGCCTTCAGAGGCTCCAGGACTACCTGCCCTGGCTGCGGAAGGATCACTTCCCTGGAGATTTCCATGGTCCCCACCTCCATCTCCCGTGCAGTTAGAGAGAGGCATTCATTCTCGCCCAGCTGGCTGGATGGCACCCATTTCCTGTCCTGCAAATGTCGGCTGCCTTCCCAGGCTGTTATCTGACTCCACTATCAGCCAGTGGCATCCAGGAACACATCGGACTTCTAGGAAAAATGATGTTCTGCAAAAGCAAATGCATGCGGCCAGAGCTGATGGTAACTCTAGAAGCCGCGTGCACAATGAAACCCTGGACATTTCTCATGGCCTCTGATACTCAGGAGCCTGGCATGAGCTTGGCAATCAAGATAACCAGCCCACTGCAGGCATTTCGGAGCTGGTGACTCAAATTGTCAGAGGCTGTAGGAAGGACTGAGGTAGGACATATTGCACCCAAGGGCTCTCGCCTCCAAGTTTCAGTGCTTCTTACATCGAAAACCAGCCACTTACTAGCTGGGTGAGCCTGGGAAAGTTACTTTACCTCTCTGAGTGTTCACTTCCTCAACTTGAAATAGGCAT
>NW_005308940.1:0-826 GCF_000412655.1 Myotis brandtii
CACACACACACACACACACACACACGCACGCAGGCTGGGATTCAGGCCGCCGGGGGTGGAAGTGGGACTCGTCACTTGTTAAACTTCCCGCCCTGGGAACCGGCTGAACTCCCGTGTCTGTTTCACCCGTGACAGGTCCTCGTGGCCAGGGCACTGGGGGGTCACACTAGGTGTGTGGGAAGCTGCGAGCAGGGCCTGGGACACAGGACGAGCCCCCTGGATGGTAGCGCTAGTGCTCCTCATGGGTGAACGTTCCAGAAGTGTCTGTACGCCTCGAAAGTGTTGCTGGGAAATAAAAGCGAAAGTAGCCTAATAGTTACGAGCAGCGTGACTCTCCTCGGGCCTCTGTTCCCTGAAGCCAGAGGCTCCGTGGCTGTCCGGTCCCTGCACCGTCCACCCGGAGGCGAACCTCTACTCGAAATACCGGCGCCTGTGGCTCCCGTAGGCTCCCTCGTCCGAGACCAGCGCCGCTCTGCCTTCGGGCTCCGCCAGCTGCCCGTGTGCTTCTGCTCGAGGATTCTCTCCTACTTTGAAAAAAGAACACGCCTGTGCCAGCCCCAGAGCACGACATGGTTGGGATTCCAGCAAATGTCCTTGTTTCCCAAATGGAGTCGTCACCACGGTCCCACTTCTCTTTTTTCATTTTCATGGTTTATTTTGAGAGAGAGAGGAAGAGAGAGGGAGAGAGGGAATCATGGATGTGAGAGCAAAGCATTGAGCCCTGCTCCCGCAGGCCCCCTACCGGGGACCGAGCCCGCAGCCCTCGCACCTGCCCCGATGGGGAACCGAACCCGCAACCTTCAGTGCACAGACTGACGCCCAACCA
>NW_005308941.1:0-826 GCF_000412655.1 Myotis brandtii
AAAAGTCTTAAACATGGAAAAATACTCATTGATTTCTAGAATAAAACCAAATGACTGAGATTTGAGTTTATTGTTGAGTTTCTGTGCATTTCAAACACTTCATTGATGGCCTTTAAAACCTATTTTGTTATCTTCGAAGTGCATGTTCTAAAACCAAAAAAGAAAGGAAAAGATTGCTTTATTTTTCTATGGCTACTTTGTATCTTCTCCAGCCAATTTCAGGTCTGGTAGTCTAATAATTTTAATGCCAGTTGAAATATCTAGAGCCTTTTTGCATGCACTCTAATTTCTTACAGTAAAATTCAGTAAACTAATAAAACGTGAATACATAAAGGTCATGCAATGAAATGTCACATGTATGTACTTCACATTTCCTGGTTTAGAAAAACCCTTTGTAAAATAGAATTAGGCATTGAATTATGGAAAAAACTTGATAAATTATATTTCAAGTTTAAAAAATAAATCTTTAAAAGAAATTAATAAAATACATGCTAATATCTATTTAAAAGAAAAACATCTGCTAGATACTTGGTCCCTATTTTCTCCATAAGGCAAAAACAGAACAAAGTCTACAAGATGAGTGAAGTTCTTAATTCTGGACTGAGATCAAACAAAGTCATATGAAAAAGCTTGCAAGTGCAAACATGCTAAATGTACTTACAGTCAATAACTCTAGAGACCCTACTGACTCCTGTTTAGGAATCTCAGAAATTTGCCCAACTATTTTGTAGAAGTGGTCCAATCTGGAAAGTAAACACAATTCACACTAACATTATTATGGATACTCAGGGATTCTAAATTGTGGTCCCTAGTCCTTCTCTTGGTG
>NW_005308942.1:0-826 GCF_000412655.1 Myotis brandtii
CCCCCCCACCCCCCAAAAACATCTCACAAAAAATATGAGTGTCCAGTCGGAACTCGGTAGCGTCATTCAGGGTCCAAGAGCCAAGTTCTCTGCCAGAGGAAGGCTGGATGTTTGCTTCGGGTCCAAGCTCTCAGCTTGAGTGGAAAAAAAGTGAATGGATTAGCCCTGACAGATGACGGATGCTCTCAGCGAACAAGGGCCCCCAAGCCAGAAACCAGCCCCTCTGTACAGACAGCAGCCATGTCTGGGGGTGCAGGATGGGGCTGATAACAGGACCGGAAACCCATCAGAGACACCCACCCCCTTACCTCTGGGCCTCATCACAAGTACCTGCCAAGGAGACCTTGCTCCAGACCAGCACCTTGTCAGCCTATTTCGTAATAGAAAACAGCTGCTCCTGTTGGGAGGCGGCGGTGGGAGGAGTGGAGGGAATGGGAAAAAGGACCATTCATAACTTTTCTGCTTGCGCAGAACTGTACGTTGCAATCAGATAGCAAGTAGGAACGGGAAATTCTAGGGACCCTGTGGGAATGATATTATCCTCCTCTAACGGGCTGATAGGAAATCAAAGCTACTGAATTTAAATCACAGATGACTGTTAATCCATAGCCATGAGTTTAGAACAGGGATTGCAACAGCAATGGGATATAGGGCTTGATCAGGCAATTTGGGCAGGGGGTGTCTCCACTGCTGTCTATTCCTAGTCATTACTGCACTCCAGTGCCTAGAACAGTGTCTATGGCTGAATGTGTGTTCAGTAAACACTTGTTGAACACATGATTAACGAAGTTCATGACATGCATTTTCCAAGACTGGAGGGAGTGGA
>NW_005308943.1:0-826 GCF_000412655.1 Myotis brandtii
GCAGAGGGTGCAGGGGACGGGGTTTGGCTTGAAATGTGTGTCACCATGAGGGAACTCAGCTCACCCGAGGGTAAAGGCACTGACAGAAACAAACAGGGGCCTTGGGTGTGGCCACTTTACAGCCATCTCTGTGGCTTGCTGGTCCCCAAATTCTCCCCTTTCCGATGGTCCCCTATCAAACACACCGTTAAAGAGAGGATTCTGAGACAAGCCGACTGTGTCTCCCTCCCCTGCCTCCTCTAGATCCACAGAGCGAGACCTCTGAGCTCAGCCAGTGAGGCCCACCCAGAGAGTGTGGAGCCGGGCCAACGGGCCTCAGGTACAGCGGCTTCGCTTAGGGCCCTGGCACATGCCGGGCCCCAGCGTCGGGGTCGGGAGGGCTCCCCTTGGGGCCAGGAGGCCAATCACAGACCCATCCACCAGAGGGGCATGTCCCAGTGTCCAGCGTGTGGTCTGTCCTTTGGGCTGTCTGTCTGTCCAGGTGGGGGATTCATCAGGCACAGGAAGTGAGTCCAGAGCTGGAGACCTGAGACCCAGACTGCTCCCACCTGAGGACAGGGACCTCATTATATCACAGCTGCCCCCCACGTGTCCACCTAGGCGACCAAGATCTCTTGTTCTGGGTGACCAGGCAGGTCCCCCAGAATAGGGAGTTCCTGGAGGTGGACAGCCCCGCTCCGTAGTTTTCCAGAAACTATGACAATTCCTGCCTCGCAGCAGCAATGGGAGCCCAATGGAGCCCTGAGTGTGTGCCCAGGACCCAAGCCAAGGAGGCCATCGCCAGAGTCACTAGGGTCTAAGGCAGCCGTGGGCAAACTACGGCCCG
>NW_005308944.1:0-826 GCF_000412655.1 Myotis brandtii
CCCTGTAGGTGATGGGAAGCCTTCAAGGCCGTGCACAGGGGATTGTATGCTCCGTTTTGGAGATCTGGGAGTTGGGCAGGCTGGAAGCAGATGAAACATTTAGAGATTCTGGTAACAGGCTTCAGCGAGAGCATAGTAATGAGGGAAGGGAGAGGATGTGAGACGAGCTAAGAAGGTAAACTGGGGAGACGTAGTGACAGTCTGAGTGTGAAGGGGGAGGGAGGGAGGGAGGGAAGCAGGACTACCTGAAGCAGGTCTGGGCTGCTTCAGTCATTGGGCCTAGTACTAAACCCCAATAAAGAATGCACAGGGTGGGATGGGATTGGAGAGAAGATGAGTGTGGGAGACAATGAGCTTGGAGTGGAGTGAGGAAGTCGGGTGATTACCTCCCTACTTGCGGTGTGCCCGAAGGAGCTGGCCGTCTAGCCCTCCTGTCAGAGCAACAACTGAATTGGAATAATCTGATGGAATCTTTGGCCTTTATTCGGTCAAAGATTAATAAAGATAAGAAAACAGGCAAAACTGCTAAAAGTGGAATGAAGCTCTTTTATAATTTCAGCAAAACTGGAAGAGGATCAAACAAATTCCTCCTCAGAAAAAATGAGGACTTATGGACTACAGTGTGTTCCTTGATAATTGAGAAAATAGTCTTTCTTTAATAAGGGTTTAATTAAAGTTTGTCCTTGGGAGTTGTGCCATAGTGCCCCTCATAGTAGGAAGGAATCAGAAAAAGGAATTAAACCTGGAGGCCAATCCCGAAGCTCAGGCACCATAAAAATTTGTGAATCAATTTTTTCCATTGATTTTTAGAGAAAGTGGGAGAGGG
>NW_005308945.1:0-826 GCF_000412655.1 Myotis brandtii
TGCCTGCCTGCCTGCCTGACTGAGTGCTTCTCTCTCCCAGAGGGATAGTAGATGGCTTAGAAATCCAGAGAGCCTACACACCCATCAGCCCTGTCAATGCAGAAGGCTACTTTGAAGTTTTAATCAAGGTGAGCTGACTCACACGATGCTCTGAGCTGTGGACGGAAGCCCCCATTTGCTGGCTTGGGTGGGATGGAGTAATTCCCACTGATGTGGAAGAGCCAGTGCTCACATGGAAGGAGGCTGGCCCGAGGGAAGAGAGGGGCGACCCCCAACAGAGGGCTTATTCCTGACAGATTTTATGAAAAGGAGCCTCAGACTGAGCAAGTGAAAGCTGCTCCTCATTTTTGTGCCTGTCGGTGGAGAGAGCACTGAGCCTGGGGGAAAGGGGACATAGGGCATGGGGGTCCTCAGACAGCGGAGCAGCCAGAACAGTACAGAGTGTTAGACACATTGCCAGGAGGCCCCACAGGGTGGCTGGAGCTATGGAAAACAGGCTGGGCCTCCTCGCAGAAGATGCTGTATGTTTAAGTAAAGGAGTGGGGAACCAGAGGGAAAGGTGGGCAGAGCCAGAGGGAAAGGTGGGCGGAAGCTCTAAGTGCTGGGAACTGCATGTGCAGTGGAGAAGGAGGCCTGATGGGGGAACTGCTTATTTGTCCTGGATCGAAAGGGGCCATGCAAGGAAAATAGGGATGCGGAGCACCTTGTGGACCAAACTAACTTGAGATTACTTCTCGGGGAGGTGGGCAGGGGCTGGGGCACTTGAGTTGGGTCTTAAAGGAGGAGTAGAGCCCTAACCGGTTTGGCTCAGTAGATAAAGCGTCAG
>NW_005308946.1:0-826 GCF_000412655.1 Myotis brandtii
CTTGTCTCCCCAAAGGCCTCTCTGGGTGGCACAGATGCTGGGCTGGTGCTCAGGGGGCTGAGGGCAGCTTCGGCAGAGGGAAGACCAGCATGCAGGCCCCTCCACCCTGGGACCACTGTCAGGACACAGAGGAGGAAGGTCACTTGTAGGAGACTCCCAGTGACCAGGCCCCTGGAAGGCTGGCTCTGGACTCACATATATGCTAGCCGGTCTGAATGATCCACATCCATGATCGGTGGGTAAGGGCAAAAGTAAAATTTAAACATCACACTTCATTGTTTTTAAGCACTTTCTCACATAGTCTCCCAGCTGGGCCTTATCGCAATTCTGGGAACTAAATGAGGCCAGTGAGATGACCACACAAATGACCACACAGAGAAGTCAAGGTCTTGCCCAAGGGCACAGAACTGACCCCCTCACCCCCACCATGGCCTGCAAAGCAGCCTTGCATCAGACCCCAGCCCAGTGTGGGATCCGGGTTCCAATCTTGGCCTGAACCCCACTCAGTACTCCCCACCTGGGTCCTGTGAGGTGAATTCTCTGTGTTATGATTTAGGAAGGTGTCTGAACCCATCGAATACCAAATTCCAAGAGGGCATCACGGAATTTGTGCTGCTCTGACCCTGAACCTAGTGACTTTCCATGTGGGGGAGGGGATGGGGAGTGGTGGGGGTACATCAAGGAAAGAATTTTTAAAAGGCTAATCAAGAATTGACTGCATTAGGGGGGAAACTGGAAGAAAAAGATCAGAGTCTGATAAGAGTGCATCTACCAAAAATTATGAGCATGTATTATTATTATTTTTTAATATATTTTATTGATTTTT
>NW_005308947.1:0-826 GCF_000412655.1 Myotis brandtii
GTGTGTGTGTGTGTGTGTGTGTGTGTATGCATGCCTAAAGTTAGAAGTGTGGACCTATTGAAAAAAATGGGGCCAAGGTCCATGCTTCATGTGTCCACATTCTAAAAGGACATATGTAAGTGGGAAATATCAAGTTAACTTAGAATGCCAATAGGCTTACATTAAGTCTTAATAGCTAATTATCAATTATAAACAATCTTTCTATGCTTGGAATGTCTCCCTTCTTTTTTAAAAATATACATAAGGACATTTTGTGTATTTGTAGTGAAATGGATCTTAAAAGTGTTGGATAAAATAGGAGCAGAAAATTGATAAGGATAAGTGATACAAAATTTATACATTAGGAAGAACCTTGAAATATGTCTCTGGAAAAAGGAAGCTTGAAAAAAAATGATGGCTCACACCTAAGTGGAGTAGAAATTCCAGAAATACTAAGGCAGATGGTGAAGAAATGTTTAGAAAACTGGTCATTCTAGATTGTATTTAGTAAGTGAGACCAGAAAACACAACAGTTGATTATGTTACAAAGAAGACCCCCATGACTGCTAAGTAATTAACAATGCACTGAAGAGAGAGGTTCTCTATGATTGATTTTTTAAAAAGGATGCTTATCAAGGTAAAGCTGCCTGAAGACTTTAGTGCATACTTATAGAATTATTACAGCTGGTTACTTTATCCCTTTGCCAACCACTTTTGGATATATATTTATTGGTACGGAGAAAAAGTGATTGCTCCGCGGAATCCAAGGTGTACAAATGTACAAAAATGTTCTTAATCCCATTGCTCTGACCAAGGTGCTGAAACTGGCCCCTGATATTGCATCCCA
>NW_005308948.1:0-826 GCF_000412655.1 Myotis brandtii
GGAGGACCCACTACCAGTTTTAGTATCAACCGAAACGGGTAGCCCAGCCTGACTCGGGTGCACAGTGAGTGGCTTGGGCCTCTTCCATTGGGTGCGGAGTGGTGGGCAGGGCCCCTAAACTTCAGGGCAAACATGGTGCCTCTGTGTTTCTGGAGTTGATTTCATACAAAGATTTGGGGGAAGTATCTTTGTATTAAAAATAGATTTATTATAAAACAGAATCCTAATCTTTTACATTTTAAGCCGAAACCCCGTTCAAAAAATGTATCTCATTTGATCCTTAAGCCAGTCTCAGGAGTAAGGGGACAGATTCTTTTCTTTTGTACACACAGAATTTGCAGCCCAGAGAGGATACATGCATAATCCTTTTACTGCTTGTGGATGGTCCAGGCCACGTGTTCCTGTCACTGCTGTAGAACCGCTTCACATTCTGTGTTCCAGGGCGCTCTGGGTCCAGCTCTGTGACCTCGCCTGAGCCTCGTGTGCCCACGGTGCACCTTTCTGCATGTCCATGGTGCCGGTGTGTGTGGCCAGAGTTCAGAACTGACTGTGGAGGGAGTGGGATGTTGTGGAGATTTACATTTGAGATTTCTCCAACCTCTTTTAAGACTTAGGACAGACTAAGTGAGAGGTACTCTTTGGCTAAGAGAGCGTTTCTGGTTTGGGTCTGATTAGTTTTGCATGGAGTAGAACCCCTGAGGCATCCTTGGCAGGAGCTATGGTGCAAAGGCCAGGCACTGTGGCACCCTCTCCCCCAGGGTGGGGCAAGTCTCTGTCTATCTCATGTGGTGTTCACACTCACACATTCATGCACACACACACACAC
>NW_005308949.1:0-826 GCF_000412655.1 Myotis brandtii
ACCTCCTGGTTTATGGGTCAACGTTCAATCACTGAGCCACACCAGCTGGGCTGACCCAGCAATTCCACTCCCAGGTATCCACCCAAGAGAAATGAAAACATCTGTCTGCACAAAACCTTCTACGTGACTATCCATAACAGCACTATTCATAATAGCCAAAAATTAGAAACAGTCCAAACGTCTGTTCATCAGTGAATGAATGGATAATATACTGTGGTCCATCCACACAATGGAATATTACTGGACCACAAAAAGGAGTGAAGCGCTGACACTCGCTACAACATAGATGAACCTTGAAAACATGATGCTCAGTGAGAAGCCAGACACAAACACACACAGTGTGTTTCCATTTATGTGAAAAGTCCAGAACAGGCAAGTTCACAGAGACAGAAAGTGGATTACTGGTTGCTTGGAAGCTGGGAGGCGTTGGGAGGGAAATGGAGTGACTGTTATTGGTCATGAAGTTTCTTTTTGGGGTGATAAACATGTTCTGAAATTAGATAGTGGTGATGGTTGCACAATCTTGTGAATACTCTACAAACCACTGAATTATACACTTTAAAAGGGTGAATTGTATAGTGTGTGAAGTATATCTCACTTAAAAATTATACATATGTGAATATTATTACTTTTTGGTTGAGGAATACTTTGCGGCTTACAAAACTCATATCCTCGTTGTCTCATTTAATTATCAAAATGCCTAAGCTATTTTAAAAAAATGTGTCTCAGTTACTACAGAAGAGCATACAGATGCTGACCATGGGAGGTAGGGCTGAAACACAAGTCTTCTGAGTTTGATGTGTTTCACGCACACACACACACACAC
>NW_005308950.1:0-826 GCF_000412655.1 Myotis brandtii
ATCTTTACTCCAATGTGTTGCCCATTGAAATGATCCATATTTGCCATAAAAATTATTTTTCAAACTGGGTATTAACTACTTTAAGCTTAATTGTCTTGATTCCTTCCATTTAAAACTAAAGTACTGTTACTCTTTAGCCACCATTTATGAATAAGTCAATAATCATAAGACATGACTCTTTTTCTGGACATGTGCCTATTCAACTCTTAAGTTAAACTCTTAAGTTTTCTGTTGCTTTCAGTACAGCACATTTAACTGGAGATGAGTACCTGAAAAACCATTTCTTAGCTCAGAACGCTTTCTGGGTTTGATATAGTTGTAGGCAGTGGGTGGGGAAGAAACTACCTTCACTGAGAACCTATTATATAGGCCGTACATATAAATGTTATCTTAACTGATCTTGACAGCAACCTTTAAGAGAAGACATAGGAGGTTCTGACAGGTTAGATAATTTGGTTGGGTGTAGGTAGCAAATGGAAATCCTTGGAAACCAAAAAGTCAATGCCATCTATAACTAAGACATAACCACCCATACTTCATCTGTACTTATTTTGTTCATCTTAAAGCTGTATGTTCTTTGAAAGTTTTGTGGTATCTGTGTATTCAACAAGAAACAAGGATATGTTAATTTGAATAATTTCTTAATGTGAATTGTTTTTTTTTCTCTTGTTGAAGTATATCAACTGGAAATTTTAAGTATACTGCATATAATCATGTTGTGAATGTCTAAGGAAATAATTTTTCTGTGCTATAATTTTCTTGAATAATGTATAAGGCAAAGATTAAAATTATTTTAATTTCTAACATTGAAGGGAATTATGAGGAC
>NW_005308951.1:0-826 GCF_000412655.1 Myotis brandtii
TCTCATTAAAATTCAAACTATGTGCATTTCATTAGATAAGGGAAGCTTAATTGAATCATGGCTTAAGAGAATTAACCTGAAATCGGTTCTGTAATGGGACTAATGTAAATCAGGACCAGTCTCCATTTATATTGAAGTCGTATCATAGACAGGAAAGCGTAGCTTAATTAAGGCCAAAGTGTTTTTGCTCATTAGCTGTCATCCACTCCAGCGAGCCTACCCAGGGATGTCATAACCAACTAGAGAGCATGGATTTATTGATGGAAGGATGAGGTCAGCTGAGCATTAAGTGCACTGTGTTTCCTCAGAGGGGGGCAGCATTTTCATTAATAATGAATTCTGTCTTCCGTTGTGTCCGCTGAGTCTCCCACCAACACTGGAATGATTGGTGTGAAACCTGAGGCCTTCCAGCAACTACCAGTATAGGCAATGGAGAGATTCTTAGGAAGTGTGAGAGCATATTCTAGGGGCGGAATCATTTCAAGCAAACTTGTTTTTTCTCTGACGAATTTCAACCCACGTGTATCTGGTCCGATTACCTGCAAGGTGGTGCTGGTTCTGCAGGCTTCCTTGTGCTTAGGATTCCAGAAGTACTCCTGGCCTGAGGCCCTTAGGAGGCCTGTTTTCTGACCGTTTAAAAGAAATAAAATAGAGCGTGTTCCAGGCACAGGTCTGCGTCATTTTAAGATTGAAAAGCCTTGTTCGTAGATTTGAAAACAACTCAAACTTTGACCAGGTTATTCCATTTTCAGTTCCTGTTCCATGCTTTTTTAGAGCCATGTGTTTCATGTTTAAAAAATTTCCTATCAGGCAATCTAAATGTTTT
>NW_005308952.1:0-826 GCF_000412655.1 Myotis brandtii
CAGATTCGGATTCATCCGTTCAGGTGCTGGCCTGAGATGCTGCATGTGTCACAAGCTCCCAGGTGCTGCCGATGCTGCATGGCTACAGAGGACACTAAGGAGCAAGGCTTTAATGGGCACATTTGAGAGCCACTCTGCCTCCTGTCGCTGGGCTCCCATGCCCCCCGGGCTGTCATTGCCTCAGTGCACTCGGCAGTGTTCTCGGGGCATTCTGATTAGCTATGCACTCACCACCTGAAACGCGGCTAACTCGTTCCCCTAAGCAGCGGTACCTCAAGTGCTAAAAAAAACAGGCACTGAACTCAATCGATGAAAAGGAACAGAAACAAAACTCAGTGCAATTTACTTAATAATTAGTAAGTCAATAGACTGATTATTTCTGTTTTATTTCATTCCTGATTTAATATTTTGTGCTTGTTGGAGCTTCCAGTAAGGGAATGAAAAGGAAGAAAGGTGATTAATTCCATTAAAATCCAATTTATTTCAACCTAACAAACCAATTATTGAACCAGTTGCTTTGGAGATAGCAAGATGACCTGGCACAACTTTTCCTTAAAGGGCTTTACAATGCCACAGGTGAGTGGATGTTGATGGGTAGGACAGGGAGAAGTTATTTACACAGTAACGTATACTGCAACATAGAGGGGCACAAAACAACTTCAAATATATCCACTGAATGCTACTAGACAGGCACAGGGGAAAAGAAGTCGAGGGTCTTGCTACCCAAGTGTAGTGCATATGCCAGCAGAATCAATATCACTTGGCAATTTAGGAATAGCAATTCTTGGACCCTACCCTAGAACTACCCAATCTCAGTCTGGGGATA
>NW_005308953.1:0-826 GCF_000412655.1 Myotis brandtii
TCCCTTCCTCTCTCTGAAATCAATTTTTTTAAAAATTAAAAATAATTGCTATGAGTCAAAGAGTATTTTAAATAAAAATTAAATCATTAGAAGAAATATATATTTCCAAGGAATTCATGCCCAAGGACAAAAGGACTTCAGATTATTAGAAAAGTTCAAAAATCTTATATTTAAATGAATTGCAATCCAATACTTTGTCTCAGGATGAAGCCAATACTGATCCACAGCGGTCTGAGGAACAGCTCATTGCTGCAAAACATTGCTTTGCTGGACTCGTTATAGGCCAGACTGAAGGGACATCATGAGTCAGACTACACAGGCTATCTCTGAAATCCTGCAGAAATCCTGGCTGCCCCAGGACTGTACTCTGGTTGACATGAAGGTACAAATTAAATGGAGATTTGAAAGTATAATATTGCAACTCAGAAATGTCTTTCTAGTTTGGAAAACAGTGATCTGCTCTTTCTAGATTGAATTTGGCGTTGATGCCACCACCAAAGAAATTGTGCTTGCTGATGATATTGATAATCATTTGTGGAGACTCTGGCCACCAGGAGATCGAAGCCAGCGGAAAGACAAACAGGTAGGTGATGCTTCAGTGTTTTTTATTCTTTGCACGATCAGGCTGCTTCAGGTAAGGTGTACGACTCCATCCATGAATTTCTAGCACTGGCCGTGAAAGAGGGCCTCTGATGCTGACTTCGGGATCAGGGCGCTTGGGACTCCAGATGCTTAGCAACCACTGGTTTCCTCCTGCACTGGGCACCTCTGAGATCCCCTTCCGGGCAGAGGTTGTCCCTCTTTCCTGGGTTCCTCCAAGGTGAGC
>NW_005308954.1:0-826 GCF_000412655.1 Myotis brandtii
AGATTTGCATATTAGGGTTTTATTATACAGGATACTCCTGGGGAATCAATCCTCCCATTCTCAAGGGTCCGGATGGATCCTCATTAAACCACTACCACTGCTGGCATTTCAGTCACCCAATTTGCTCCAGCATGTTATCATGGAGAATAAATATAACTTAAAAGATAATAAGAGAATACAGAGTTCTTGGCAAGGGAGGTGTGTTCATTGAAATCACACCCAGCCTGCCAGGAAACCAAATCAAAACTGGAAAATGAATAGCCCTGACCCCTGACCTCTGGCTCCAAAGCCTGACATCGCTCGTCCTTCATGTCCTCACAAGCACATGCAGTGGGCCCCACCAGAATGGCCTCTGTCAAAGCTGCCCATCTCCCCACCAAGGGTGCAGAGGTCCAGAGACACTGATGTGGGTTGGTGCGCTAAAACCTAGGCCATAAAAGGACAAGGTTAAAATGCATCACACGGGGGGACCTTGCTTCTAGGGCGGCGCTGGCCCCACTATAGGGGAGGCCTCTTAGCCACAGAATGTACAGGTTCTCAAGAGTTCCCGCTGCTTGCACCAGTTGGCATGAAACCTGCTAGAACAAACATTTCCTACGAATGGCACAGCTGGTGCCTGGCAGATCAAGCACAAGTGCCATAAATGAGAACACTCATAGCTCAGGCTTCCTGGACCAAGCCATGGGCACTGAATGGAACTTACTACTGAGAGTCTAAGAAAGGAGGTAAGTTCTTAGACTTTTTTCATGCTATGAATCCCAGAGGGAGTCTGTTCAAGTCTATGACCTCTCCTAAGAGAGATACACAGGATTACAAAGGAAACTAA
>NW_005308955.1:0-826 GCF_000412655.1 Myotis brandtii
TTCACCTGCTTCCTCACTTCACCCAACTTGCTTGTTCTGGCAAAGGAGACAGTCCCTCTCTAATCTGTTTCTGGAATAAAATTTCCACTACCATTGGCAACACCCCAGAGGATAGAAACATAACAAAACCATTGTTTTGCGTTAATACTTCCCTTTCCAGCCTTCTCAGCAATCAATCAGAACTTTTATCTCCTTGCCTGAAGAGACAAGGACATTTAATTCACAACAATTTCCTTTTTCCTTTCTCTCAGCGACTCTATTCAATAAAACATGATGGATCACACTCCGCATTTGCATGCCAGCGAGAACAGGGCCAAGGCTCTGCGAGAACGGAGAGGATCCTGCCCTTACCTACACAGCGGAGGCGAATGGAGGTTAGTGCAGGGAAATGCTCCAATTTTGCACAAGTGAGCATTTTTCAATGAAGGAGCAGGGCCCAATTAACAGCCAGAAAGAAAACTGGAAGCTATGCTGAAAATTAATAAGTAAATTCCAATCAACAAAGATTGTAGCCCTGCCTAATTAAAGCTAGTTTTTAATTACACTTGATTTTTAGAGAGCCGAGCTGGAGCATAATCTGGCCAAGAATTCACGTTTCTATATTGGGCCTTTCAGTTAATTCCCTCCTTCCCAGAACAATCGGAACAGAGACTTTTATGGATCTGTGCATTTATGGAGACTGTTCATATTTCTTCTTCAGAGTGCCGAGGGGTGCTTGTTTTTTTATGTATTTTATAGCAACCCATGGTACCTTGCAATCTTTTGCATATGGAACTATTGATTGTAGTGGTTTTTAAAAAAATATTTTTATTGATTTCGGAGAGGA
>NW_005308956.1:0-826 GCF_000412655.1 Myotis brandtii
GTTATGAATCCCTCAGTGACACTTTCTGCGTTTCAATATCTGTGCGCCCCAAACCCTCTGGTCTGGGCCATTGCTGTTTATTCACTTCATGTTCAATATTGTGTAAACTGCAAAGCGTGTCCCAAAGTATAAAGCACCGTAGAGATATCATCATTGCTATTGCTGCTGTTTTTTCAACATATTTAACAGTTTGGGGTTTTCATGTCCTACTATGGTGGATTCTTTAACTGCCTGCAAAATTTCAATTTTTTTCTTTTTCTTTAATAACAGAAACTTGACTTTTTAAAGCTAGGAGGCTGCTAGCTTTAAAAACATTCTTTGTTTCCCAGGCTTCCTTGAAGGTAGAGGTAGCAAATAAGTTATAAGCAGAATATTTTGAAGGATTTGGGGGAAATATTCTTAACTGGGGCTCACTTGGCTTGCCCTCAAGCTTGCTCCTGCCTGGCTGGGGTGAGACTGCCGTTGAAGCCCTGGCTGTCATCTGTGGCCCTGAGGATGGAGGGCATCCACTAGCACAAAAGAGCACAAAGGCAGAAGGAGCCTAAAGAAGCTGCTCCCTCAGCTGGGACCACTTATCAGCTATTTGTTTTACAGGAGAGAATACAATTGGAAGTTAATTTAATGTGTTTAAGCCATTATCATTGGATTTCTGTTACTAATAGCTGAATATAATTCCTAACTGATAGACACTCCCATAGAGACTCTTTCTTCTTGTCATAGTACATGTATTTAGCACATGATCTCACACAAGTGACCATAACTGTATACAGTGTGTGTGTATGTATGTATATTAGTATATAAACACATATAAATATATTTATATATA
>NW_005308957.1:0-826 GCF_000412655.1 Myotis brandtii
TTCCCTTCCCTCTCCTCTTTCCCCCCTCCCTCCCTTCTCCCCTCCCTTCCTATCTCTCTGCCTCTGGCTTCCTTTTTCTCCCTCTCTAACCTTGAACCTCCCTTACCCAGCCTCTCCCCTTTTACTGAACAGAGAATTCAGACCAACTTACAGATGAGAACCTGGTGGGCAAAGGGGATATGCCATTATGACTCAGAGGGGCCCGCTGGGATCTAGGCCACTCTGACTGCCCTCCATCGCCTGCCTGAAATTCCTTACTTCCTACGCATTGGAGCCACAGTGGCCACGAGTCTAGGGTTCCCCCAAATGTGTGACACTCACCGTGAGCCCCAGGGATCTCTGGTCAGGATGCAGGAAGAGAGGGGCTTGAGGGGCTAAGGACTTGGGAAATGCTTCACATTGTGTAGGGGGACTGCTCGGAGAGTCACAGAGCACGCCGGGAAAGTAAAGGCTCGGAGAAGGCCCGTGGGAATGAAATCTGTTAACTGGTGTTTCATTCAAAGATTTCCAAACATATCCATTTTGCCAAGTGCTATAGGGAACTACCTCCCTTGGAAAACAACTAACAGGGTTCTGTCTCCCCTCCTCGTTTGACAATTAAACTGCTACTTCCCTTCCCCACCCATATTTTAAAAGATTCTTTCTATGTTTTGCTTTTTGAGATGCGCTACCTTCCTGAGGAGGAACCAATGACCTCGCCCTCATCTGTGTCCAGAAAAGATCAGTCTGAGACGCTGGGAAGAGGAGGGTCACAGTCAGCTCTTCCTCAGAGTTTGTCTCTGGCTGTGCATTCCCTCGGGGCAGGTGCTAAGGGGGAAGACACTGC
>NW_005308958.1:0-826 GCF_000412655.1 Myotis brandtii
GAGGCAGTGCATGGGGTGTGACGCAAAGGGCATGGAGGACCGCCTTCCACAGCCCCTCAGTGCTGCAGCTCAACCACACCTTCCTACAGCCTGGGGGAGCTGCGCCCTGGTCCAGTCACCCCCTGTTCTCTTGTTGCCATCGCTGCCTCTCTCCCCAGCTAAGTACCGAGTCAGACGGGCTCAACGGCCCATTGAGTCTTGACTCCATGAGGAACCCCCGGCTGAGCTTGTCCAGTGGGTGCTTTTCTCTTGCAGACACAGCCCAGATAGGGAGCGATGACCTGCATTTTCAAAGCCACGTCGTTACAGGTAGGTAACAAGCATTCTTTTAATAACCCAGATAATGAGGCTGTAATGAACTTGGGTAGAACGTGTATCTCTCTGCCCTGCTCCACGCTCGACGGCGGGGGTGGTAACCTGGCAGGGACGTATCATTTCCCTTGTTGGCCTGCTGGGCTTGGCAGGCAGGACCCACAGGCACCACATTCGCACCCAGTGTGTCTTCCTGTTCACTTGACGTTAGTTTTCAGACTGTCTCACTGCATGGGGCAGACATGGGCATCGGTGCTGTCAGGCCCCAGGCAGTTCTGACGTGAATGGGGTGTGATGCAGGGGGCAGGGAGGACTGCCTTCTTTGTCCACCCAGGGTGCAGATGATGGGTGGGCGAGACGGGTGGTGGGGGCTCTCCGTTATGCCCTGTGGCTTAGGGTGGATCATGGCCCCCTGAAGAGGGAGTTTGGTCTCCATGGAAACCTGACTTAGGTGCCCAAAGATCTCGGGTTATATCCTGCTTTTGCCATGAGCCTTCCTCTCATCCGCTCTCCA
>NW_005308959.1:0-826 GCF_000412655.1 Myotis brandtii
GTCCACAAAGTGGCTGCTACTGTTCCAGACATCACATCTACATAACCTTTGAAGCCAGAAGGGAGGGAATTGGGCAGAAAAATGGACTCTATTCACATACCCTCTCATTTAATGAAGAAGGAAAATCTTTCTAGAGGCAAATAAGACCTCTTCTTACCTTCCATTGGCAGAACTGAGTGACATACCCATCTGTAGCTCAATCCCTGGCAAAATTAAAAACATTTTTGGTTGACTGAATTGGCTTAAGGTGAAGGTATATGCCACCTGAATAAAATGGAGTTCATTTATCAAAAAGCAAGGGGTGGTAGAGATTAACCAGTCATGGACTCTACCCTGGAGAAACTGACCAAGTGTATGGAGATATTAGAGAGTGAAGTGCTTAGTTACCAAAGAGTGGGGTATAAGTAGTGACAGGGAGATTCTTGGGTCATTATGGGACCCCCCGAAAGGAACAGCTAACTCATACTGACAGGGTTTAGGGTCACTTCCTGGAGGAGGTAACGCCAAGGCTGAGAAACTCAAAGAGAAAAACGAGAATTGCATTCCAGGCCGAGGGGAGTGAGAGTTCACAGGAAAGGCCCAAGAAATAGGCTACATTTGGTTATTGGGGCAGATGGCGAAGCAGAGAGCAATAAGTGATGAGTCTGTAGAAGGTGACAGGGTCATTGCTTAGTGGGTCTTGAATGCTACAAGGACGACTTGGAATTTCTCCTTCGGAAAATGAAAGGCCATTTAAGCAGGACAGGGATTTGTTGGGTGTGTGCTTCAGGTGGAAGAATGTCCTAGAGTTCTGCAAAGGGATGGGGTTGAGACTGTTCCCAATTGG
>NW_005308960.1:0-826 GCF_000412655.1 Myotis brandtii
AATTTGCATATTCCTCTATTATTAGTATAGATGTCTTCAACATTGAGTCAATTAATTATAATTTTCTGAGATGTGGGAATCAACCATGCCTATAGTTCTAATAAATATATTTGCCAAGCCTATTGTTTTAAAAGTATTTTTGAAATTCTTGAATTGGTTTCTTCCTTGTTTCATACAAGACATAGGATAATTTCTTCCAAACTAATCTCCACCATATAGCAAGTAATCCAAATAATTTGTTACAGAAATAAAATCTGTTTTAATGATTTTAACTACCTTGAAAATCATGCACTCAGATTAACTCTAATGCTAGTGTGGTTTTCTGAGAATTACTGATACTATAAATAGTGTGATACAATCTTGCAGAATTTAGTTGCCCAGTGAAATAATGTAGATTGGGTTATTTATCTTGACTCACTATTTTAACTGCAGTTACTTCTTGAGAGTTGACTAAATTTTAATACATATAATGTAGGACAATCATCATTTCTTTTATTGCTGATAAGGATACTGGTGATGCTGTATATTGCTTATATCCATTAGAACGAGATGTTATACAACAAAGGAGTGAAAGATAAAATACAATTTCCATGACTTGTTTTTTCTAGCCAGTGTTAAAGAAAGAGAATCTCTTCCACCATAGAACAGGGCTCAATGATTCAGTTGCTACCTCAGGTATTGACATTGGGCCACAGTCCTGGCATATGTATTTTTAAAATTTTCTCTGTCTACTCCTGCCTTCTTGTTCTGTCATCCCTCTATTCTTATAGTGATTTAGTCCTGTAAGTGACACTTCTAGATAATGGTGGCACTCAGAACTAAAGAA
>NW_005308961.1:0-826 GCF_000412655.1 Myotis brandtii
ACGAGGCCTTGGAGGAGGTGACCCCAAAGGCCCTCAGTTCCTGGGGGGAATGGTCAACAGATGTCGCGTCTGCTGTGGGAGCTAAATAAGGCAGAGAGCAGCAGAGGAGGGGCTGTAGCCCCCGTTCTATACAACAGATTAGCTTAACAGCAGAAAATGTTTACCACGTTTCCCCCTCCTAGAAAAACAACAGGTGATTTCTCTTTGGGGAAATGGAGAAGGAATGAGTTCCCACAGTTCTGATGGGTCATCAGGTTTAAAAGCTCCCTTATCCCTGTCGCTTTAGAAGAATGAACAGAAAAGTCTCTCTCCCTTGCCTTTGAGCTGATTTGCTCTGCAAACCATTAAAAGTTCCCCAGCAATGGCTGTGTGTATATATAGATTGTTTTCCAGATTCATTACCCACTCAAGGAGTACATAACTGAAGCAAAGGACCTTTGTTTCCTGTTCTGCTCCACCACTAGGCTTGGAGTCCGCTGGGGACAGAGGACCTTTCTTAACCATTTTTGCATCCAGCACAGTCCTGGCAAAAAGCAGCACCTAGTCCTTCATTCAGCACACTTTCAGTACAAGCCTAGTGTTGGGGAGGCTGCCATACACCTCTGATATCACAGAACCCATGTTTTAGTGGGAAGACAACAGATTTTTAAAGAAGTAAAGAAACAAACAAGGTAATTTTAGATTTTTGTCAATGCTACAAAAAAACTAAAACAGGGAGATGGGAGAGAGAGAGAGCAGGGCTGCTGAGAAAAGGGCTGGGACCCCTTCGTAAGGTAGAAGCAGAAAAGATGTTCTAGGGCAGTGGTCAGCAAACTCATTAGTCAAC
>NW_005308962.1:0-826 GCF_000412655.1 Myotis brandtii
TACCCTGTGTGCCCCATACTATGCTTCGTGCTTTACATCTATCTTCTTAATAATCCTTCCAATGATCTTCAAAAATTACATATTATCCTTAGCTTATGAAGAAATTATAATGAATAAAAGTAAGTAACTTGTGCTAGATCACAGAGCTAAAAACAAGTAGTGGATTTGGGCTTCCACTGGACTGCCGAACCCAGATTACAAAGTCCCTTCTCCATGCGTTCTGAAAAGTGCTCATCCTTCGCAAAGACTTGTAGATCAGGTATAAACCCTTTCAGATTAGCTAATAATTCAGTCGGAACATTATAGGCATGGGACACAGGACAGATACATAGTTCATCTTCTTCCCAAAGATGGTAGGTCTCTCTGAGGGCCACATGAGGCATCCTGAGTAGATGGGGGGAAAGGGGTGGGTCATGAGGGGATGGAACTACTGTAGCCCAAGGATTCAAAGTCTGAAGAGAAGCAAGTCTGCAAAGTGGATAAGGGAGTAATGAAGTCAAGTTCACAGCTTCACCAGGGACTGGCCTTGCTTAATGAAGTGGAAGAATTATGTCCTGGAGACTTATTCTTGGAGGTAATTCTGCTTATTTTGTTACTCTGCTTATGTAAGCAGAATATTATCCAGTAAAATAACTGACTTTTGGGGGCACTTAATATATGTGCCAGGCTGTGTTCTAAGTAAGTTTTGCATGAGTTATAACTCATTAAGTTCTCACAATTAGCTATTAGGTAGTTGACTCCCAGCAAATATGGATTGAAAAAATGAGTACTAATTTATTAATCTGTGGCTTGCTTTTATTGAACTAACAATATGTTTGATGCTATC
>NW_005308963.1:0-826 GCF_000412655.1 Myotis brandtii
AGGTTGACACTCAGCCACTGAGCCACACCGGCTGGGCATGTCAGTGTATTTTAAGAGAGTCAGTCAGTGGTAGAAGCCTTCCTTAAAACAGGGGAAGTGCCATTTGACCAGGCTTAGGACAGTCAATGGAAGTAGAAGACAGAGCCCCACGAGTCAGTGCTGGGGGTTCTCAGGGCAGCCTGGGCTCAGTGACCTGCAGAGTGGGTGGACCCCGGGACGTTCACGGGGTTTACGACAGTGTTGAAAACCACCCACTGTGAAGTGTGAGCCTCACACAGTGACTTTACTGCAGGAAAAGGGGAGACAGAGGAGTAGCGGCCAAGAAGGCTGGTAGACACGGCCTCCACCGGCGGCCCAGGTCCCACCTGCGGTGGTGAGGAGTGATCTTAGCAAGCACCTGGCTACGATGTGAGAAGAAGGCTATCTATGAATGTAGGGTTAAATATATATTGTAATCAAACCTACACACGTGATCAAATATATCATTAAATTAAACATATTCTACTGCCCACGGCCCGCCCTCTCAGGATATACGTGGACGACGTGAAAACCCACGTCCCGGAGGCCCCGATAGGACGCGTACAGCGGCGTTATTCATCACAGCCCAGAGCTGGAGTCAACCCCCGGACTTGACAGGAGATGGATGGGCAGCGTGTGGCATGTTCTACGCGAGAGCACTATTCGCCAAGGAAAAAACATGAAATACCAATCCCTGCGATGACAAAGATAAATTTCTTAAAAAATGGAAAAGAAGCCAGGTGTGCAAGTTCATGCCGTATGAGCCCGTGGATATGAAGTTCAAGAACAGAGAAAGTCAAGCGCTCTG
>NW_005308964.1:0-826 GCF_000412655.1 Myotis brandtii
AAAAAATTAACAATTCCTCAAAGCAGTTGTTTAGTTATAGCCTCACATTGCAGAGCCAGGACTTGTACCTTGAAGACTGCATCCGGCATCTCGTTGACAAAAGCTCTGAGAATTCAGGGCTGGCCAACATTTTCACTCTGTCTGCACCTGTTTCCTCAATTGCAGACGAAGAATTTACATTATTACGCAGCTAACCGGGTGGTGGTGGATGAGTCCTCCTCTAAGGCTCTTCCCACCATGCTGTGCTGCCTGTCTAGGCTGGGTTTTATTGAACATCTACAAGATTTATTTTCCCCAGAGCAGGAGTGATTCCTATAAACTCCTAGTAGAATGCTGAAATAAATTTTCGGTGTAGAGCCTGCCTGTAGGATTAAGCAATCTGCCTGCAGTATGTGGCCAGTTAGTGACCCAAAGGGAGGGGGAACTGAGTTCCAGCCACCCAGGGAAGAACTCTTCCCATTATTCTTTATGTAAAGTGGGTTTTTGTCACACACACACAAAAAAAAGGTAATAATTTCTAGTAACAGCTGTATCAATGTGGGGCAGTAGGATAGCTGAGCACACACGGGACATGCCTTTGATGTGCCTGGCACAAACAAGTAGACACATGCACAGATCCACCTACGGGATCTTGTCCTTTATTGGAAAGCATTTCTACCTTGACAGTCGATGACTAAACATCGGTTCAATCAAGACTTGAGCGTTCTTTTCCAATTAGACATCCCCTGCCAACAGGTTCTTCTTAAACAGGAAGTACATGTTTTTGATACCGTGTCATTAGCTGTACCCAAAAGCTATGTCTAAGCTGCAGTTTTCAAATTACTGA
>NW_005308965.1:0-826 GCF_000412655.1 Myotis brandtii
GGAAATAAGGTAGTAGAACAGGAAACCAAAAGAGATGTCAAGAACAGTAGAAAGTTTAGAAATGAAAAATCAAATGAGTTATAAAGAACTGCTAAGAGAAAATGATAAAAAGATTCCAACTAATAAGATAAACTGAATTAAGGCACATAAGCTCAGAGAAGCTGGAAAATTTTTCACAGCAATCCTACTATGTATTCTTGGTCAATAACTATTCATCACCAAGAATAGCCAAGGTAATATGATAGGTTTTATAAATAACATAAAATCAAACAAAAATCATTGCTACTCAAGTGTTAATGAAAACAATGGACATGCCTCTAACACAGATTTCAAAATCAATAAAATACATACAGCAACACTGTATTCACTAAAATTTTTTCAGGTGTTTTTCTGATAACTGATACAGTTTTTCAACTATCAACTGATATCATAAAAAGCTGTTACCATTGAAGCATTGCATGGGTGTTTAGCTAAATCTATGGTGCTTCTCGATGCTCGCAGCTGTTTTTCACGTTCCCGGCGGTTCTCTGCCTTCTTCCTCGCACCAGTCTTTTTTTTAGGCATTTTTTCTCTCTTTCAACACAAGAGAACAAACAGAGAAGGTATAAGTGCCAGGTTGCAATTGCTAATAACTAAGAAATTTATTCTCATTAAATTTTAAACTCAAACTTGTCATTTTGACGGGTAAGCAATTTTAAGCCTTTATGAAACATTAAGCACACATTATCCCAAATAAAATAGATGCCTTTTAAAATAATGCACTTACTTGCACTACCAAACAATTCTAACAAATGTAAATACACACACACACACACACACACACACA
>NW_005308966.1:0-826 GCF_000412655.1 Myotis brandtii
CTTCCGGTGGATCTGAAATTCTTTGTAAGCTTTGTAACCAGGTGCCAAGGGCAGCTAATTTGGAGTATAGGGCCATTTGAGAGAAACATTTGAGGAAGGTACTTCAGAGAGGTATTTCTCACCAATGTGTAATTTATTGGTTAAATGAATTATTAATTAGATTGGGGGTGGGGGCCATGTCATATGTACCAAACACTGTGAGTCTGATCCACTCTAGCAATTTGGGGGACTCATCTATCTACCGATCCACATGCTGTGTTTTAGGCCCTCCATCTGATGCTGTTTTCCCAGCCATACCCTTGTCTCCCTTTAAATTATGATCGGGAGTCTCTTCTGGTAAAAATCCCTCCATTCAACCCAGCCCTAAGGCCTTCTGTTTGAGCTCTGCCTAGTTCTCTGGGGGAACTGAGCATTAATGGAGAAAATGTGGCAGTAAATTAGAGAGAAAGAATAGAAATACATTAATAAACTGCTAAAAGGTATAAGCTGATTCAAATGATAAAAACTCAGGATGGGAACAAAATGCACACTCCTCCCACTCCTTCCCCAACCCCCCACCCCCATTCCCAAACAATGTTTATAAATCAAGCTCTCCACTAATGCAGCCACAGCTGACTTCCTTAAGGAACATATCAAATTATACAAAAAGTCAGTGAGTGTAAAATACTAGACTGACTGTTATGGGATCATTTTTAATCTTCTTCATTTAAAACATCAAAGAAAAAATATCCATAATAATGAAAGAGTAATATGCTAATTAGACCAGACAGCCGAGCGACCTTTTGGATGTCATTCCAGCAGTGGCAGGGGCCAAGGCAGAGGCGGT
>NW_005308967.1:0-826 GCF_000412655.1 Myotis brandtii
AACAGCAATCCTAAATGACACTCTAGAACAGATGGAAATAATTGACATCTTCAGAACATTCCACGCTCCTCTCTGTTTTACTCTTTCCTCTCTGCTGCCTTTATTTTCCCCCTTATCTCCATTTCTTTCCTTCTTTTTCTCATCCCATTATTTCCTCTCCTCTCTTTCTTCCCATCTCTTTCTTTTCCTTTTTGTCTCTTTTTCTGCCTCTCTTTTCTCATCCTATTTCCATTTCTCTGTCTCTCTGTTCTGCCTCCCTCTCTTATGTTCTTTCTCTATGCTCACACAAACTCACATGTGAATTTTTATGAGACCAAGAACTCAGGGAGACTCGTGGGAAGAGCTCAAGCTGACTGGCGTCAGAAGACCTCCTTCGGCACCTTTGGTGGGTGATATATTACCGAAATACATTAAGAGGCCATCCCACTGACAGCAAGCTCAGGTGCTATATCATGGTACCAGCCCTGGGATGATGAACGCCCCATAGATCAGGACACCATCACTCTGATTACACTCCAGCACCATGTGTCAGAGTGCCATGGGGACGTGATGGACGGTGGGGATCCATCACCAGCCAATGGCTCATTCCCAGCACAACACTCATATCCAGGAGATGATTGAGGGCCAGAGCCAGGACCCCTCGCAAGATGCACACACAGCAAAAGTGGCCTCTTTTTTTCTACTAAAAGGAAAAGTTTGGGGAGAGAAACACTTATAAAGTTTAGCTTCAAGGTCAAGGACTTGATAATCACACACACTTGGTTTCAAATCCTGAATCCTTCACTGAAAAGCTATGTGACCTTGGAGCAAATTTTCCTCTCTCCCT
>NW_005308968.1:0-826 GCF_000412655.1 Myotis brandtii
CCTGGGCATGTGCCCTGACTGGGAATCAAACCAGCAAAATTTTTTTGCACAGGATGATTCCCCACCAAGTTAGCCACAATGGCCAGGGCATATATGTGATATTCTAAATTCAAATTATTATTAGACTATGATGATATTCAATGACTTTGCTATATGGTATTTTCTTTCTGTCTTTATTTTATAGATCTTAAAGCTGTTGTAAAAAATTCAGATGAGTTCAGATTAGAAAGAAACATGATTTTGAAAAGAAAATTATGATGTAGCTGACTTCACATAAAATCAGATGAAACAAATGTGTTGCCTTCAACAAAAAGAATGGTATCATGATGGCAAGAATTCAAAATTAAATTGAACTGAAAAATGAACAAAACTCGCCATGAAAAGCAGGTTGAAAGGGATAAGCTTATATTTTTCGGAGTAAAAGGTTATGGTTTTATGGCAAAAATATATGTGTAGAGGAAAATTATTTGTCACAACTTTGCTAAGCTATTGTTTATTATTTCTATTATAAAACATGTTTCCTAGCTGAAATGATCTTACAAACACAATATATAAAAATACCTGAAAGACAAAGCATTGCATCTGTGTTTTATTCCACTCTCATGGCCAGAAAGATGTAGTGTTCTGTCAATTTTTTAGAGAATGAGAAATGAAGCATACAACATGTTTTTTTAAAGAATCAAATACATATATGCTAGATAGCCCCACAAAATAATTGCATATAGTTCTTGATTATGCTCCAATTTCAGATCTCTATTAGAGGCCTGGTGCATAAAATTTGTGCATGGTAGGGTCCCTTCAGCCCAGCCTTCACCCTCTCCAATCC
>NW_005308969.1:0-826 GCF_000412655.1 Myotis brandtii
TGAGTATATGAATTGAATGACTGAATGAATTATAGTGCCATTTGGGAGATGAGGAAAATTAAGGGAAGAACAGATTTAGAGGAATGTTAAGACTTCAGTTTGACCTAGTTAATTATGAGATGCCATATGCCATCCAAATGGAGATGCAAATATTGCAGTTGGATAAGGCCCCACAGGGATATTTGTATTAGCGATATAAACATGCTAATTGTTAGATTATAAATACATGAGAAATGATAACATCACTAAGGGGATGATGTGAACAGGGGAGAGGCACCTCAGGAACAAGCTCAGAGGAACCGGAGAGAAAATGGGTTTCCAGTGATGAAATAGTCCGTAGGTGTGCAGGGGAATGTAATGGAGAGTAAGTGGAAGAAAAGTGACTAAGAGCATTTTGCAGAAGAATGGACCATCCGTATGGATGATGAAGTGACTGCTTGGGTCTTGGAGAATCAGGAAAAGAGTTGGGGGATAGGAATCAATGCAAATGTATATAAAGTGAGGCTGCATTCCAGAAGTATGGCAAGTCCCAGCAGGCAGGATGCAGGGAATGGGGCATGGCCAGAGGGATGAACCACCCAAAGCACCTGCACAGACAGCTTTGGGAACCATGGGATGGGCGGGTAGCCTAAACCCAGGAACCAGAAAAACCTTCCACAAAACAGCTGACCCGGGAGTTGAATTATGAAGCCCAGAAATGGGGTGAAGGAAACTTCTAAAATGCTTTGAACGGGATGCAAAGCAGTTGAAACTTGATCCTGAGGGAAAAGTAAGCAATAGATGACATTGTAATTTTTAAAAATATGTTTTTATTGATTTCAGAGAG
>NW_005308970.1:0-826 GCF_000412655.1 Myotis brandtii
AAAAAAAAAAAGATGCAGAGCAATAGAGAACTATAAAAGAAGGCTGTGGAAACATTTCAATAAACTAATCACCCAGTCCACCAACCAGAAAATATCCCCAAACTTTTAACTATCAGCTTAGTGCAAAGAAACCGTCTTCTAAGATGAAGTCCTGAACACAAAGAGCTTCAGGTATTTAGTCTTAACTGTTGAGGGAAGTGGGGGTGAGAAAAAATACTTCGAAGTAGGAAAAGATAACGCCACTTAATAAAACATGAAACTTTAGTCACAGACTCCAGGGATTTAATTTTTTCCATAGAAATAAAAAAGCATTTTGCTAGGTGTGTTAACTTATTTAATGGGGTACATTTTAGTACCTTATGTAAGAGGATGTCTAAATATAGCCAGGAGAGCTTTTTTTCCCAAATGAAAATAGATTATATAGTTGTAAACTGCCAATTGTTTATACTGATGGTTTTAGTGACAGAAGGGTCCGTATACCTTTATATGGATGAATTGGTCGGCACATTTCAAGGCATCTGTTTCCATGTGGTCTCTGTAGTTAGACGGGCACCTCTCCTAGAGGAAGCTTAAGTGGAAATTTATAGCCTCACTCCTGCCCTGTTAATAACAAAAACATCTCAGGCTATTCTCCCAGGTCCCACAGTTTACTCAGGGACAACAGAGTTGGTCTCTCTAACAATAGCATTTTCAGTATGTTATTAGATTGACAATCACTTTCTTTTTCTTTTTGCACACGACAAATATTTTGGGACAAAATGGAGCAAGGTCATGCTATCTTATTTTACTTTAGAGACAGCTTTGACTCTAGCAGGCATGCTAGTTA
>NW_005308971.1:0-826 GCF_000412655.1 Myotis brandtii
TCTCCTCCCTCACCACCTTCTCTCCTGTTTTCACCGAAGCTGGAAATTGAGACACATATGGAACTTGAAAAAAGGTTCAAAGTAAAAGAGTGCATATAAGGATTTTGTGAGAACTATTTTTTTTCCTGATATTTGGAATTTTTTAAAACTAGCATTTTTCTTTGGTGTGGTGGAAAAAAATGTAGCACTATGTAAAAATACTCCACCATGAATAATTTTACTATGGATGTGTACAAGAAACTCATAACTCACTGAATTCTCCTCATTTTCTCATCTTCAATGTTATGTATACACACATGTGTGCATGTATCTGCATACTGTATTCAAGGAATGGATGGGAGGATAAACACTGCCTGGAATTTATATAGAGGCATTTCTGCTATAACACTTGTTTTGAAAATGCAAATTTGTTCCAAAGCCATTGATATATCAGGGAACAGTGTGAACATAATGCAAATTTCATATTTGCTTATCCTGATTTTGTCAGCGAGAAACGGCAGAAAGCTGCACTCAGCTGGATGGAGCCCCTTAGGAATACACAAAACGCACACACTCACTCACCTCAACTATCTACCAGCTACCTCAGTTCATCACACATGCTGTGAGCCACACACACCCACCTCTGGTGATACAACTCTCTTCTGATTTCAGATAACCCTCCTTCCACGAGTCCACACTAACTCACAAGCAACAACCCTTCCAACGGTGACCTCTGGTCATTTTCAAGGTAAAGTGTCATATTTATTCTAGTATGTATTCATGCATTTCTCAATCATTGAACTGTGCAAGTGTTTTTATTAGATCACTACTTGTCTTTTCGTATGTC
>NW_005308972.1:0-826 GCF_000412655.1 Myotis brandtii
GGGGGGGGGGGGGGGGGGGGGGGGGGGGCAGTTGTTTATTTTCATGCCGGTGATCCAAGAAATGCACACAACTCCTTTTGTGGGTTGTGCTAAAATGTCTCTGCAGGTCTTTATTATTCCTAATTATAAAGTGGCTTCACAGCGTCTCTGAAGCAAAGGGTGAGTAGGGGTGGCCAGAAGCCCCAGGTTTACGTGGTAGCACAGCTGGAGGGGCGAGGATGCTTCTGCAGGAGTGTGTCAATGCTCAGCCTGACGAACCAGTGAGCCAGGATGTGCAGACATGAGCTTGGAGAATGGTTATGGGTGGTGCCCACTCACAACCCGTGGCTGAGTCACAACCCTCGGTCTCTTACATGGGTTTCTGCTCACCTACACCTGCCCTGTCCTGGGCGCGAGGTTTTTGTGAGACAACTTGGACGAAGCATCATGCTAAGTGGGACTGTGACCAATGGAGGGACAGTGAGGCAAAGGCCATGGTAAGGGGAGCTCTCACCAGACCGGCGTCTGGATAAGCTTGGGATGTAACTATAAGCGGGGCTCAGCTTTCTCTTTATTTGTTGCAGGGAACAAAGGACTGACTGGGGGTGGGGTGCAGAGGGAGGAGACTCCTGGAGAAACCCCCAGGCTCTGGGGGCAGAAGCAGGGCTCTTCTCACTCTCAGGGTGCTTGTGGAGGGTGCTGAGTGAAGTACAGCAAGTGTAGGCGAGGTCAGGCTCCCTCCCCGCTGCCCCCACCTCCCGCACATCACCAACAGCAGCAACTAGTCACCCCCAACTTAAGTCCACGTGCTGCCGTGATCGCTGCTGAGACTAGAATGCCAAGATGC
>NW_005308973.1:0-826 GCF_000412655.1 Myotis brandtii
TTAGGGAAATGCAAATAAAAACCACAATAAAATACCACTTAACATGCATTTAGATGACTATGATAAAAAAGACTGACAAGAACAATAATTGTTGGCAAGTATGTGGAGAAATTGGAACCTTTGTACTATTCCCATTGCTGGAGGGTATGTAAAGTGGTGCAGCTGCTTTGAACAGTTTGGCAGTTTCTTCAAAAGTTAAACATAAAGTTACCATATGACCCAGAAATTATATTCCTGGGTATATACCCAAGAGAAATGAAAACATATGTCTACACAAAAACTTGAACACAAATGTTCAAAACAGCATTATTTATAATGGACTAAAAGCAGTAACAAATCCAAATGTCCATCAGCTAATGAATGGATAAACAAAATAGTATATTCATACAGTAGAATTTTATTCGGCTATAAAAGGAATAAAATACTGATACATATTACAACATGGATGACCATATTAAGTGAAAGAAGCCAAACACAAAAGACCACATACTGTATAATCCCATTTACATGAAATATCTCAAACAGGCAAATCCATAGACACAAAGTGGATTTGTGGTTGCTAGGGACTGCTGATAGTTATGGGATTTCTTTCTGGGGTGATAAAATACTCTACAATTAGACAGTGGTGATGGTTACACAACTCTGTGAATATACAAAAATTACTGAATTGTACACTTTAAAGGGTAAGTTTTATGAATGTGAAAAAAAATGAATAATGGTCCTGGCCGGTTTGGCTCAGTGGATAGAGTATCCGCCTGGGGACTGAAGGGTCCCAGGTGGATTTCGGTCAAGGACGCATACTTCGGTTGCGGGCTTCGGTGCCGGT
>NW_005308974.1:0-826 GCF_000412655.1 Myotis brandtii
CTGTGGCATGCATGATCCCAGGACTTTCTTTGGAAACTATGTAGACTATTTCTTTCTGTATTTCTTTGCCTCTGGCTTGATCCGCTATTGTGAATTTTGCCTTCATATATATTCCTGAAATACATTATTCATTATTTTTAAACACTTTTTACTTTGAAATAATTGTAAATTCCCTGAAAGTAGCACAAAGAGTACTATTGAGAGGTTCAATGTACCCTATATTTTAACATATGCTTTTTACCATCAATAAAATTTTAGTTACTAATTCTCTAACTTTTCTAATACACATCACTCTACATCACTTCCCTCCTCACAACCTGAAGTTGAAAGTGATATCACTGAAAATGGCAGGGATCCATCCCCGCATAAAAGCAACTAGTAGGCAGTGGTGATGTAATTAATACCACTGAATTTTACACTTAAAAATAGTTAAAATGGCAAATTTCATGTTATATGTTATATATGTTCTACCATAATGAAAAATTTTTAAAGAATACATGAGAGAGAAAAAAGTAACTGATAAGCTGGCAAAAATTTTTAGAATCAACATTGGGAGAACTCTGAAATCTATTAAAAATTTATAACAATCAGGGAAAACTTGATGATGAAAGAAGCTGTTGCACTGTGGCCAGAGCACTGTGGCATTTTATATTGTCCATCTACCATCCCAGAGCAGTGGTGGCTATGAGGGTGGTAGCCTGCACTCCTGGTATTAGTTGCTAGTAGCAAAGGAAGCAATATTAGTCTCAAAGAATTGTGGTTGTGTGTTTCAACTTCTTTGGTGGCTCCCTAAAGAATCAGTACAAGGGCCTGCTTTGTTTTGCTA
>NW_005308975.1:0-826 GCF_000412655.1 Myotis brandtii
GACAATCCCCTGGTATTGATAGATTTAATATCTGTGTGTGAAGGAGAAAAACAAGGAATCTGGTATGTAAGTAGATGATCTAATCTAGGACAGATAAGATTGGGAAAGAAGAAAACTAAATAGGAAATCAAAGGGAAAAACCTATCTTTGCTCTCTCTCTGGGGGAGAGATTTAGTATGCCTTAATTTAGGATTATACAAATAAATATTTAAGTCAAATGACAATCCATCAAGTGACAAATATGCCCAATGTCAGTATTTCACTAAAGATTTCGAGTAGGAATATGTAGTGATGATCATTTAGCATTTTAGGGGAAAAGCTTAAATAGAAATTTAAATAGCACTTATTGGAGGCCGAGTAAATAATGTCTTTTAGTTTTCTATTTCTGAGTAGAAAAAAAACGATCACCACCTCCCTGCCTTCCCCAGGGATACAAATTTAAAATAAAGACAATGTTACAATTAATGGACTTAAGTATCAAAGGAATAAGATGTAAATTCTAGCTCTGCCACTTATGAGCTTATGTGACCTTGCACCTGTCACTTTCAGTTTTCTCATCTCTAAAATGGCAACAAAATACTTGCCTTATTTATCTTACAGGGTTGTTGTAAAAATCAAAACAGTAATATAAAGTATTTTGTGATTTATAAAGTGACATACAAACAGATTAGAAAATACACCTGGAAAATGATATGGAGTCTCTGTAAATGTAGGTTACCTTGTATTTTCTTACCACCCTTCAATTCAACCAGTACAATTCCTCAACAGTAATCCTATCTAACAAAGAGAGAATATGCAAATTGACCATCATGCTGTAACAAGATGG
>NW_005308976.1:0-826 GCF_000412655.1 Myotis brandtii
ATTGTTAACAGCATTCTAATTCATTTCAGGGTAGTAGAATCTTTCTCAGCCTGGGGTTCTGCGACCTAGATCTAGATAAGGAAGTGAAATGAGTTTGCCAAAGAAGGCTGATATTCCAAATAAAAAGACAAAGTCTCACAGGGATAGTCTTTGCCCCTTCCTCTTTATTCTGCTCTGAGTGTTGGATGTGATGTCTAGGGCTGCAACAGTAATCACAGGGTATAGGCAATCTGTGATTGATGGCAGAGCAGAAAGAGAAAGAGCCCAAGCCACTGAAGGTATCACTGAAAAGCTGAACAAAAGGCAACTATCACTAGTTGCTAGGCTTTTTGTTATATAAGTTAAATAAATTCCTGTTTTCTACTGCAGACAAATGCAATCCTAACTGTGAATCCTAAGTGTGAAACAGTATGTAATCATCCTAGTCCTTGGCAATAGTGAAAGGCAGTAAGTGCCAAGACCTTTTTCCCTTCCCTCCTCTCTTCTGGTTTGGTGTAAGTTTTGCTTTTCCAGTGTCATTTCCCAAGGACCCCATTTCTTTCTTTTATACATATCTTCATTACACTTTTGATTTTATCAAATTACATCTTATTTGACTGAATGTCACCTATCAACAAAACCTACCTTTTTTCAACGTAGTCAAGAATCTAGGAAAAACAACAACAATTAATGGCAATTGTGTAGAAAATTAGATGCAGGAACATAATACTCTATAAGTAGTATAAATCTAAAAGTAGATAGAATCAAATCAGAGTACCTCTCAGCTTTTATCATAGACTTGAGGTATATGAAATTCATGCACAGGTAGGTCCCTAGGCCTGGCTGG
>NW_005308977.1:0-827 GCF_000412655.1 Myotis brandtii
GAAACCTGAGGGGAAGCTACCAGAGCAGCAGCACGTACTTTGGTAGTGGGGATCCGTGCGGAGCACACGTGGGTCGATCTGATGCTGGATAACAATATATAACAAGATGGAAACAAAGCACAACAGCCAGGCCGATGCGGATGCTAAGGAGCTGAAGAACCACCTGTGGGAAAAGCAGACACGGCTCAGAGCTGGGACAGCTGCCCGGAAGCACAGTGACCAGCACTAGCCCATTGCCCAGGCAGCATGGGGCATGTGCCTGACCTTGAATGCTGCTCTGATTGCCTGGTAGAGCGCAGCCCTTTTGTCTCTAGCTCTTTGTTTTTTGAGCATCTCTCCAGCGCTCTAGATGATGCCACTAATTCGCTACCATTGATCACACTTACAGTGTTATGTTGACTCACAACATACAGATGGTGACCTCATTTAATCTCCATCAGAGATTGCAAAAAGAGGGACCACCCTCAGCTCACAAAGTAAACTGACTCACAGAAATGGGGTGTTACCTTCGCAAGCTGCCTGGCCCACCTAGAACTTCCGGGCAAGACTCCATGGTGTCTCCAGCCCATGGGCCAGCCTGCTTTTCCCTGCTCCCCCTTAGTCAGGCCAGGGCTCCCTCCCAGCCAGGACGCCTTGCAAACATCCTCTGTGCTTAGGGCCTGAAAGCTCAATGGACAGAAAGCGAAGGGACCCAGACCAGCAGGTCAAAAACTCTCCAGCTTAGTCCGCGCCCTGTGGAAGGGGCTGCTCCTCTCCAATGCTAACAAGGGTCTCCAGCGATAGATGTTGTAAGGATGGACTTCACATGGCATGTTCAGGGTCGGCTC
>NW_005308978.1:0-827 GCF_000412655.1 Myotis brandtii
AAGTCAAGTGTGACATTCACATATTAAGAAGAAAAAAAAAAGATATTTTTATTCATCTCACCCAGTATTCCTTTTGGCTACTACATTGAGAGAAAGCATTTTTGTTTTTCTCAACCTGTATTCCTCCTGGCCATTGTAGACAAATCTGAATTTCTCCTAAGTAGGTCACAAATAAGTTATGACGCTGCCCGTTTCTATTTTAACAGCAGCACAGGAACAGACAAGCAGGTCCTAAGGGGAGAGACTTCTGGGTACCAGTTAGAGCAACTGTGAGAATCCAGGCACTAGGCATTCCTGCTGTGTTCGCTGCCCCCCACATGAAAAGTTCTTCACCCCCAGCTTTGCCTCAGGCCAAAGCCATGAGGCCATAGCCTACAGCTCTTGATGAATCCTTGTAGACCTCTGGTCAGAGTTTCTCCAGCAAAATCAGCACAGAACAAATGCTTTCTACTTGATGTCTGCCTCTTGAAAGCTTAGGGCAAAGATATCTCTTTACAAAAATAGAGAAAAAATAAATCTGAAATTATGCTTATATGGCCATTCTTTATTTCTTCCCGTTTGCATATGCAGCCCACACTAAATATTGTATTGCCTAGCAGGAATTCAAACACAAGTGACCGATGTGCCTTAAATAAAATAAGAAGCATGTTCATTTAGGGATTGTGAGCGATAATTCAACATGAAAATCTGGGAGCAAGAAATAATCTTGGGAGCCCGTGGGCAATACTGGAGAACTGGCACATGGGCGGCCAGCAACCTGGCTCGCCTTCATTACCAGTGGGATGTACATTGCCTTTTTTCTCCTGTCTTTATTCATTTTTCAGCAG
>NW_005308979.1:0-827 GCF_000412655.1 Myotis brandtii
GAAAGAAAGAAAGAAAGAAAGAAAGAAAGAAAATGGCCATGTCCTGACTGCTCCCTCTCTGTTTCTTGTGCCTTTCCTGGTGGATGGGCCTCATTCTAGTTTAGTGCCACTGAAAGTTCTGTCTTTCATGCACATTAGATTTCAACTGTCTCCCTTTAGTGTTGTGCTCAAGAAATTAATTAAAATGTGAGTTAGTTTACTGCACAGCCTGTTGGGAGCAGAAAACTTAACGGTCTTTTTCTTTGCATTTTGGTAGTGTGGATGATATGATCCAATGTGTAGAGTAATCTATTAATATTAAAAACAACAACACCTTGTTCAGAGGCTCTGCTTAAACTTACTAGATCTGATCTTGAAGAGAAAAGCCCCCAAATTAGATTCCGCTGTTGTCGGGATCTTAGTTGCCCAGCTTCAGATCACAATGTAGAAAGAAGAAAACTAGAAGTGGTATCAGGAGAAAGGGGAGAGGACATTTTTTTTTCTTTTTTGAAAATTGGTCTAAATTTGCGTGCAGGTTACCATGACTACAAAATGTCTTGATCACTTATTGAAAGTATCTGCTAACCTTCCGTGGCTGTCCCATCCACAGCGACAGTTCAGGATTGCCACCCAACAATTGCCGAGTATTTCACAACTGCCCTTGTCGTAGATTGTGGCCTCTGCGTTGGAGTCGTCAAGCTTTTACACAAATGGAGCTCAGAACTCACTCCTTCCTGCGGTTCCCAGCTCATGTTTGACTCAAATGGTTAAGACAATTCGAGTCTGACATCCCAACATACAGCACAGTGTTTAGGTCTCTGTGGTGTGAAAGTGAATTGGAAATAGTC
>NW_005308980.1:0-827 GCF_000412655.1 Myotis brandtii
CTGCCTGCCTGGCATGCGGGCCCTGTTGAAGTCCAGCGGGAGGCCTGGCTTCTGCAGGGGGGATGGAAGGAGGGGCAGTGATGGCCAGAGGAGAGGCATGGCTGCTGGGGAGGAGGGCAGCAGCAGGAAGGCTCCCGTGTTGGTGGTTTTGTGGTGGCGAGGAGTTGAGCGGGGGTCTCCTGCCTTCTAGGGATCGGGAGCGTCAGTCATCACGCGGTGTCTGGGCCATCCAGTCAAGTCCTGAATGGGACCGTGGCTGAGCTGTTCATCCCGTTCCTCCAGCAAGAAGGTAATTCTGTGCAGTATGGTGAGGATCGGTGTGGACCGTGCTTGACCCGCTGTTCACAATCAGAGCTGCCATGAGCCCCTCCTGAAGGCACACCTGCCCGCAGCGCCGCTGCTCCCGCTCCCTGGTACTCCTGCTTGCTTCCTGCGCTGCCAGCCATGCTTTGATGCAGGTCTGAGATGGTGGACTGACTGGACTTCTGCTTGCCCTAGTTCACGAAGGCACCTTGGTGCACGCCGTCTCTGTCCTGGCTCTCTGGTGTAATCGCTTCACCACGGAGGTGCCCAAGAAGCTCACCGAATGGTTCAAGAAAGCCTTCAGCCTTAAAACCTCCACCTCCGCAGTGAGGCACGCCTACCTGCAGTGCATGCTGGCCTGCTTCCGAGGTGAGATGCTCCCCGTCCCCGCAGGCAGGTGACCTAGTTTTTAGGGCATCATTACTGCTTCAGGCTTTCCCTTTGGTCCAGCTTATGTTTGTGTTATTTCTTCCTGAGCCTCTCGGAGCACCAGCTCAATCTGCATAACAAATTCTGGCTTCTCC
>NW_005308981.1:0-827 GCF_000412655.1 Myotis brandtii
AAAGTTTTAAATAGTTTATTTTTGGAGATAAAAAGTGGCATCTCAATGTTATAATCTGCATTTATTTAATAAGAGAGGGGTTCATTATCTTTTTGTACATTTATTGGTTATTTGTGACTTTGTTCAAACTGCTTATTCATGTTCTTTGCTCCCTTTATTTTTGTAATTTCATGTAATCTGGAATGTCCTCTTTATTACCATAAATTCCTGTGTACATTTATATTTGTTTCTGGATTCTTTATTCTGTTCCAATCATCTGCCTGCCTATACAAGCATTAATATTATATTGTTTTAACAACTAGCTTTATAATACACTTTAATATATGGTCAGGGTAAGTTATCCTCAATTACCCTTCCTATTTAGAATTTTCTCACGTTTATTTTTCTAGATGAACTTTAATATTATTTTATCAAATAAAAAATCCTCTGGGAATTTTTTGCAATTGGAATTGAATTAAGTTACTAGAAAAATCAGAAGTGACATTCTTACAATGATGAGTCTTCTTGCTTAAAAACAATGTTTATTTTATGTTCTCAACATTTTTTTGTTATCCAATAGAGTTTTCAAGTTTTCTTCATGTGGGTCTTGCATATTTCTTAAGTTCGTTTCAGATATTTATATTTGTTGTTGTTATTAGACAAAGGAAATTTTTCTTCCACCCTAGTTTGCATTTGATTTGAATCTAGGGAAGCTACTGATTTTTGTATATTCTGGAAGAACTATGATAAGGGGCATGCAGAGGAAGAGAACGAGAGATATGGGGGAAAGAATCAGGAAACTGTAGCAGATGCTAGGGGAAGATTCATTTCAAGGAGGAGGAGTTGAC
>NW_005308982.1:0-827 GCF_000412655.1 Myotis brandtii
CTTCCATAGTGCGGGAGGATCCCTGCAGTGAAACACATGTGAAGTGCAGGCATGGCACTGTTGGGGCAAGGGGAGACAGTGAATTGCATTTTAAAATGCCATCTGGTGCTCCCACTGCTTGGAACACATTACACCATCACCACCTCTCTAGCTGGCTGGCTACCTCCTGTCCAACCTTAAAATTTGGCTAAAATCTGACATTGCCTCCTAGAAACCACTAGGCTGGTCTGACCCTCATTTGTGCCCCTTGCATCCAGTGACCACTCGGCAGTGTTATTTACACTATAAGTGCCTTTTATTTGCTTGCCAAACCCCCAACCCCCACCCACACAAGGTTATAAGCCTTATTGTTGCTTTGGCAACTAGCACATTCTAGATGCCCAATAATTACTTATAGGAAGAAAGGAAGGAAAGAAAAAAATTGAAGATAAAAAATAGAAGTAGATGGTGTCTTAGTCTGCTCAGGCTGTTGTAACAAAATGCCATAAACTGGGTGTCCTAAATGACTTATTTCTCTTAGTTCTGGAGGCTGGGAAGCCCAGATCAAGGTGCCAGAGACTTGGTGTCTGGCAAGAGCCCTCTTCCTTGTTTGCAAATGGCTGCCTTCCTGCTGTGTCCTCACATTGCCAAGAGAGAGACATCTCTCTCATGTGTCCTCATAAGGGAACTAATTCCATTTATGAGGGCTCCACCCTCACAACCTGTTCACCTCCCCAAAGCCGCCCCTCCAAATACCATCACATTGGGGATTAGGGCTTCAACATATATGCTTCAGGGAGACACATTCAGTTTATAGGCGATGGAAAGTAAGAAAATGAATAAATAGG
>NW_005308983.1:0-827 GCF_000412655.1 Myotis brandtii
GGTTCCACTGTTCATTTTTAAAATTGGATAGTTTAGATTTTGTTATTGGATTGTATGAGTTCTTATATATTTTGGATATTAACTTTTTACCAGCTATATAGTTTGCTATTGAATAACTTCCTTAATATTAATTCTTTGGTTAGTGCTTCAAAGGGCTTGAATATTTTTGTGACTGTTGATGTTTTGTATATTAATTTCCAAATGCATCCTACGGGGCACAGTAATTTCTATAGATTTTCATTCTCTCGCAAAGCATAACAATTTACCACTTCACAAATTTAAAAGGTTAAATTACTTCATTTTTCTGTACGTGGTTATATAACAGATGAAAACATTATTTTTTTCCTCATTTCTGATTATAATTTGTTCTTTTTTGCAAATTATTCTTTACTAATATATCCATTATAAACAGGGATGGTTTTTATTATAAATATATATATAAATCCTTTAGGTATTTTAGATGTCATCACCTTTACTGACGACTTTAAGAATTTTTTTCTGAATTTGATTTTTAAATTATTTTGTTTTATATTACTGTAGAGTAAATTTTCATTTTATGGGAGATAAAACTGTTGGATTTTTCCCTTAAGAATTTTTATCACTTCAAAATTTGCAAGTATTTTCTCCTCAAAGATCTCATAAAGTACCAATTTTATTTTAATTTTCCATGCTTAGATTATTTTACCCATCAGGAACTTATGTTAGTATATGCAGGGTGTCCTAAAAATGTATGCACACTTTAACAGCTAGTAGCTCAATTTTAAAAATGAAATGTACTTTAATAAACACCGCCTTTATAACTATTCAAAGTGTGTATATACATTTTT